>NC_064810.1:120235213-120509413 GCF_023721935.1 Panthera uncia | reverse complement strand
TTCCTTCCTTCCTTCCTTCCTTCCTTCCTTCCTTCCTTCCTTCCTTCCTTCCTTCCTCTTTTTCTTTAGTGCAAAGGTAAATCCCAGTGAGGCAGGAGGTCTTTCTGCACATTAACGATACTAATAGCAAAATTTGAAGGGCAAGGAAGAAACCCCACAGATTTCAGAAGTGTGGGAACATTAGAAAAGCACTTCTCCTGGCTCTATCAGGCTGTGGATTGCAAGGGTAAACCTTTATGCTCTTTGTCCCTAAGTCCACTGCACAAAGAGCACCCCTTGACCCTTTCTCTTTTTGTGTACCTCTCTCTCAGAGTCCCTAAAGAGGTGGGATAACAGATGTAACACTCACTGAGGCCTGCCCTTAGACCACCCACCTTGGTGCTGTTCCCAGTTGTCTGTCACGTTAGCACTGAGGCCATCTGTGCTGCTCTGCCTCACAGGTGGTGGGCTGGCCATACCATTTGGGGTGCTTTCTATCTCAGCCTCTGCCACTGGGCACTCCATCACTGCCCACCTTCAGATGCTTACTGCTATGATGTTTTCCTTCCATGTCCACCATGATAATGAGAGGCCCCGGGTCAGCCCACATGGCACTCCCCTTCATCACCTCCCTCCCAGCCCAGGAGAAAATGACCTTTTTTCTCTTCAGGCCAACTCTTGTTCAGGGCTTCCCACAGAAATGTTGTTTGGACTCCCAATGCTACAATTATTTCTGTTTTACCATAAACTCTTCCCTTTCCAGAGATGGATGGGTACTCCCAGGGTATCTAAGGGATGGGTTCACATACCAGACTGAGTTATGCTATAAGTGATATTCCACTTAGGTGACCCCTGCTGACTCTGCCCTTGTCTCAGTTCCTTCTTTTGTAGCACTTTATTTCCTCTCACAAGCAAAGACATTGCTGCCAGCTACATGGTTTCACAGGCCCTCTCCATTCACCTCTCCTGTCATCCCCACACACAGTCCATCAGACATCACTCTAAATGAGTATGAACCTCATTTACAGAGAGGGGCCTGAGCCAATTGCAAGCCAGAGTGAATAGCTAGATAGCAGGGGAGTGGCTAGAGGGGCTTTATAATTCCACATGCCCCTTATCAGGATCACGTCCACCCCACCAGGACTCCTCCACTGACAGCATGTAGAGGAGACTCTTCTAAGTGGCATCCTCGTGGTTCCCATGATGAGTTCTCTCCTCAGCCACGGGACTTGCCACACTGGGCTTCAACTGACAAGCAGAGTCTGAATCCATTTTGTGTCCCTAGCACCTAGCACTGAGTAGGTGTTCAATTAAAATTGGTGCAATGAATGAAAGACAGATTGATATCATATTACGTGCTTAGGCTAACCTATCACCTTCTCTTACTGCTTTTGACATATTTGCTCCTGGCCTCAGCTGAGTTCTGCAGTACTTTTAATCAATCTATTGAATTATCTGTTCCTCCTACCAGAGTGAGTTTGTTTATACTTATGTCTTGGCATACAACCTAGCTTAGAGGCTCTTAGTAAATATTTGCTAATTTGAGTTGAAAGGATTGAGTGGGCTTCCAACCTACTGCTCACAGCATGGGGGTAGGGAAGGAGGACGCTGGTGTTCAGGGAAGTCTCATCATGGTGCCCACATTGCACACTGCGGGGGCTAAAACTGACCCCTGGTGGCCCTCTGATGTAATTGGGAGCAAAGCCACCCCAGCTAGTATGTTTCCCAGATCACTACTCCCACATTCAATGTAGCCAGTGAAGGAAGATGACTGGTGTACAGAGATCTGGACCCGAGGGGACTGTGGCAATCCAGAGAGATTCTTTGTGGTAGTGGAAAAGTTTCCTTACCTAAGGAAAGAGGCAGCTGCTAGTCAGTGCTGGCTAATTTCTTTTAAGAAGGTTGATTTTTTGGGAGGCGACTGGGTGGCTCAGCTGGTTTGCATCTGGCTTTGGCTCAGGTCATGATCTCACAGTTTGTGGGTTCGAGCTCCACGTCAGGCTCTGCTGACAGCTCAGAACCTGGAGCCTGCTTCGGATTCTGTGTCTCCCTCTCTATCTGCTCCTCCCCCAGTCATGCTCTGTCTCTGTTTGTCTCTCAAAAACAGAACAAAACAAAACAAAACAAAAAACATTAAAAAATAATTTTAAAAAAGTTGTTTAAAAATCACATTATTTTCAATTCATTGTGTTTTACATACATTATAAGAAATAACATGGAAAGACCCTGTGTACTCTTTACCCAGTCTCCTCCAGTCATAACACCACGAAAAGCCATTGTACATCGCAACCATGACATTGACATTGATAGTTAAGATATAGAACATTTCCATCACCACAAGGATCCTTTTTGTTACCCTGTTATAGTCTTACCTACTTTCCTCCTACCCACTCCCTCCTTAACTTCCTGGCAGCCATTAATCTGTTCCCCTTTGAATAATCTGGTCATTTCCAGTATGTCATATAAATGGAATCATCCAGTAAGCAACCTTCTAGAATTAGCACTTTTGTCACTCAGCACTGTTCTCTGGAAATGCATCCAGGTTGTTACCTGTCTATCCTTTTTATTGCCGAGCAGTGTTCCACAGTATAAATGTACCACCATTTGTTTAACCATTCATCCACTGAAGGACGTCTGGGTTGTTTCCAGTTTTTAGTTATTATGAACAAAGCTGCTGTAACTATTTGTAGACAGGTTTTTTTATATTAAATATAATTTATTGTCAAATTGGTTTCCATACTACACCTAGTGCTCATCCCAACAGGTGCCCTCCTCAATGCCCATTACCCACTTTCCCCTCTCCCCCAACCCCCATCAACCCTCAGTTCGTTCTCAGTATTTAAGAGTCTTATGGTTTGCCTCCCTCCCTCTCTGTAACTTTTTTCCCCCTTCCCCTCCCCCCTGGTCTTCTGTTAAGTTTCTCAGGATCCACATATGAGTGAAAACATACTATATCTGTCTTTCTCTGCCTGACTTATTTCACTTAGCATAATACCCTCGAGTTCTATCCATGTTGCTACAAATGGTGAGATTTCATTCTTTCTCATTGCCAAGTAGTATTCCATTGTATATATAAACCATATCTTTATCCATTCATCAGTTGATGGACATTTAGGCTCTTTCCATAATTTGGCTATTGTTGAAAGTGCTGCTATAAACATTGGGGTACAAGTGCCTCTATGCATCAGCATTCCTGTATCCCTTAGGTAAATTCCTAGCAGTGCTATTGCTGGGTCATAGGGTAGATCTATTTTTAATTTTTTGAGGAACCTCCACACTGTTTCCCAGAGCGGCTGCACCAGTTTGCATTCCCACCAACAGTGCGAGAGCGTTCCCGTTTCTACACATCTTCACCAGCATCTATAGTCTCCTGATTTGTTCATTTTAGCCACTCTGACCAGTGTGAGGTGGTGAGGTGGTATCTCAGTGTGGTTTTGATTTGTATTTCCCTGATGAGGAGTGATGTTGAGCATCTTTTCATGTGTCTGTTGGCCACCTGGATGTCTTTGGAAAAGTGTCTATTCATGTCTTCTTCCCATTTCTTCACTGGATTATTTGTTTTTTGGGTGGTGAGTTTGGTGAGTTCTTTATAGATTTCAGATACTAGCCCTTTATCTGATATGTCATTTGCAAATATCTTTTCCCATTCCTTCAGTTTCCTTTTAGTTTTGTTGATTGTTTCCTTTACAGTGCAGACACTTTTTATCTTGATGAGGTCCCAATAGTTCATTTTTGCTTTTAATTCCCTTGCCTTTGGAGATGTGTCGAGTAAGAAATTGCTGCGGCTGAGGTCAAAGAGGTTTTTTCCTGCTTTCTCCTCTAGGGTTTTGATGGTTTCCTGTCTCACATTCAGGTCCTTCATCCATTTTGAGTTTATTTTTGTGAATGGTGTAAGAAAGTGGTCTAGTTCCATTCTTCTGCATGTTGCTGTCCAGTTCTCCCAGCACTATTTGTTAAAAAGACTGTGTTTTTTCCATTGGATATTCCTTCCTGCTTTGTCAAAGATTGGTTGGCCATACATTTGTGAGTCCAATTCTAGATTCTCTATTCTCTTCCATTGGTCTATGTGTCTGTTTTTGTGCCAATACCATGATGTCTTGCTGATTACAGCTTTGTAGTAGAGGCTAAAGTCTGCGATGGTGATGCCTCCCACTTTGGTTTTCTTCTTCAATATTACTTTGGCTATTCTGGGCCTTTTGCGATTCCATACAAATTTTAGGATTGCTTATTCTAGCTTCTAGAAGAATGCTGGTGCAATTTTGATTGGGATTGCATTGAATGTGTAGATTGCTTTGAGTAGTATTGACACTTTAACAATATGTATTCTATCAATCCATGAGCATGGAATGTTTTTCCATTTCTTTTTAGGTGAACATAAGTATTCACTTCCCTGGAAAAAAATGTCAAGGAGTAAAATTGTAGGGTAGGATGATGGTTGCAATGTTTTGTTTTTTAAGAAACTGCTAAGTTGTTTTCCAGAGTGGCTGTACCATTTTACTTTCCCATCAGCAATGTATGAGTGATTAAGTTTCTCTGCATTCCTACCAGCATTTGATGCTATCCCTATATTTTATTATAGTCACTCAATTAACTATGTAGCATTATCTCATTGTGGTTCTAATTTGCATTTCTCTAGTAGCTAATGATGTTAGATATCTTTTTATGTGTCCATTTGTCATGTGTATATCATATCCCATGAATTGTTTCCTTATGTCTTTTGCCCACTTTATAATTGGATTGTTTGTGTTTTTACTATTCAGTTTTGGGAGCTCTTTACATATTCTAAATACTAGTTCCTTGTCAGATCCCTGGTTTGTAAATATTTTCTCCCATTGTATAACTTGTTTTTCATCCTATTAGCATGGTATTTCTCAAGGCAAAAGTTTAAAATTTTGGTGAAGTCTAGTTTATCTTTCTATGGATTGAATTTTTGGTGTACAGTTTCAGAACTATTTGCCTTGCCTTAGATTTTAAAGTCTCTCTAATGTGTTTTTCTAAAAGTTTTGTAGTTTTACATTTTATATTTAAGTAAATAATCCATTTTGAGTTAATTTTTGTATAAGATTATATTAGGTTGAGATTTCTTTCTTTTCCTCCTCCTCCTCCTTCCTCTTATTTTTTTTTATTTTATTTTATTTATTTATTTATTTATTTTTTTTTTGCCAATGGATATTCAGTTGCATACCATTTGTTGTTTAAAAGTCTATCTTTCCTCCATTGTAATGTACTTTCCTCTTAGGATTGCCTTTTCTGCATCCCAAAGGGTTTGGGCTGCTGTGTTTTTATTTTTGTTTGCTTCCATGTGTTTTTTAAATTTCTTCTTTAATTTCCTGGTTAACCCATTCATTCTTTATTAGGATGTTCTTTAATCTCCATGTATTTGGAGGCTTTCCAAATTTTTTCTTATGGTTGGTTTCAAGTTTCATTGTGATCTGAAAATATGCATGGGGTGATCTGGATCTCTTTGTACCTGTTTAGATGACATGCAAATTCATGAAGTGTATCTTTCCTCTATTGAATTGCTCCTGCACCTTTGCCAAGAAAAGTCAGTTGGGCATATTTGTATGTGTCTATTCCTGGGTTCTCTTCACTGTTCCATTAATCTATATGTCTACTGCATCAGAACTACAAGGTCTGGATTATTGCAAGTATTTAAGTCTTAACAGTTAAATAAATGAATGACTCCCAGTTTACTTTTCTTTTTTCAAAATTGTATAAACCATTCTAGTTTCTTTTATGTTTCCTATAAATTTTAGAATAATCTTGTCTACATTTACAAAAAAATCCTCCTGAGATTTCAACAGGAATTGAATTAAACTTATTTATCAATCTGGGGAGAACCGACATTTTTACCATGTTGAGTCTCCCAATCCGTGAACGTGCTGTGTCTCTTCATTTGTTTCAGTTTTATTTCCTGCATCAATGTTGTTTAGTTTTAGCATAAAAATCCTGCACATGCTTTGTTAGATTTAGACCCAAACATTTCATTTTTGGTGACTGTAAGTGGTATTGTGTGTTTAATTCTGTTGTTCATGTGTTCATTTCGGGTATAGAGACATATAGTTGCCCGTTTAGGTTTATGTTTTTATGTGTATATCCTCCAACCTTGCTGGACTCATATAGACAATCGTGCAGTCTGCAATTAGAAACCATTTTATTTCCTTTTATTGTCTTACTTCACTGAATAGAAAGAAGATTTTCTTGCCTTATTCCTGATTTAGGGAAAAGGATTCAGCATTTCACCAATAAGCATAATGAATGTAACCTGTAGAGTTTTAGCTAGTTTAAGTAGTTTTCTGTTTCAAGGTTTCTGAGAGTTGTTTTTTTTTTTTTTAATCAAGAATGGGTGTTAAAAAAAAAGAATAGGTATTGATTTTCTTAAATTCTTTTGTTCCAGTATCAATTTATATGAATATATCTTTTTTCTTCTTTGTTTATATGGTGATGGATTGATTGATTTTCATATATTGAACCAACCTTGCATCCTTAAATCCTGTTTAGTCATAGTGTATAATTTTATTTATAGGTTCCTGCATTTGACTTGCTAATAATTTACTCAGGCTTTTTTCATGCACATTCATGAGCAATATTAGTCTGTCATTTTCTTTGTATTGTCATTATCTGTTTTTTTTTTTTTAATCAGGGTGATACTAGCTTTATAAAATGAATTTGGAAATGTTCCCTCCTTTTCTGTTTTCTCAAAGAGACTTTGTAGTATTGTCATTAATTTTTTTATAAACATTTGGTAGAATCATCCAGTGAAAACTTTTTGGTGTGAGTTTTAAAATGATAAGTGAAATTTCCTTAATAGCTATAAGACAATTCAAATTATCTGTTTCATATAGGGTTAAGTAGAGGTAGGTTGTGTGGTTGTATTTCTCAAGGAATTGGTCCATTTCATATTAGTTGCAGATGTATGTGTGTAGAGTTGTTTTTAGTATTCTGTTACCATCCTTTCAATGTCTATAAGGGTCTGTGATGATACACAGTTCAATCACAATACTGGTAATTTATGTCGCCTCTCTTTTTTCTTTTGGCATACTTGGTAAAGGTTTGTTAAATTTATTGATCTTTTTGAAGAACCAACTCATTTAATTGATTTCTTTCACTATTGTTTTTATATTTCTTATTTCATTGATTTTTGTTTCTATTTTTATTACTTATTTCATTCCACTTGTTTGGCTTTGTTATTCTTTAGTCTTTTGAGGTGGGGACTTAGCTTATTGATTTGAGATGTTTTCTCTTTTCTAATGTAGGCATTTAATGCTATAAATCTCCTTCTCAGCACTGCCTTAACTGTGTCCTACAAATTTTAATGTGGTGTATTTTTATTTAGTTCAATGTATTAGTTTTATTTTCATTGAGACTTCCGCTTGGAGCCATAGTTATTTAGAACTGTGTTGCTAAGTTTCCAAATGTTCGGAGACTTGCCTGTTTTCTTTCTGCTGTTGATTTCTATTTTGGTTCCTTTGTGGTCAGAGAGCATACTTTGTATGGTTTCTGTTCTTTTAACTTTTTTTTTTTTCTGAGGCTTGTTTTATGGTCCAGGATCTATCTCAGTCAGTATATATTCTGTGGGCACTTGAAAATAATTTCCATTTTGCTATTGTTGGGTTAAATGTTTTAAAGATGTCAATTAGTTTCTGCTGGTGGATAGTGTTGTTAATTTTTTTCATATCCTAACTGCTTTTCTGTCCAGTTCTATCAATTGTTGAAGGAGGCTGTTGAAGTATTCAACTATAATTATTAACTTGTCTTTTTTCTCTTAGTTTTAGTTCCACATATCTTGCAGCTCTGTTGTCTAGTGCATACACATTTAGGATTGCTATGTCTTCTTGGTGGGTTGACTTTTTAATTATTATATAATGTCAGTCTCTGTCTCCAGGAATTTTTTTATTGCTCTTAGGTTTACTTTATCTGATATTAAGATAGCCACTCTGCTTTCCTTTGATTAATTCTTACATGATATATCTTTTTCCATCTTTTACTTTCACTCTACCTCTATGATTTTATTTGAAATTAGTTTCTTATAGACGGTATATTGGATTTAAACTTTTACCAGTCTCTGTCTTTCAATTGATATACTTAGATCATTTACATTTAATGTAGTTATTAATATGTTAGGGTTTAAGTCTGCCATTTTTTTTTTATTTTTGTATGTTTTCTCTGCTTTTTTTAAAAAAAATCTCTGTTGCTATTGTGGTCTCTCCTTTTAAACTATCTTTCTTTTTCCCCCCTGCCTTTGGTCAGAATTCATTTTGATTTATCTATAGTGTTTTAAAGTGTATCTTTTTGTATAGCTTTTTTAAGGGTTGTTCTGGCTAGTGTATGTACATAACTTATCAGAGTCCACTGCTGTCACTATTTTGTTAGTTCAAATGATGTAGGGAAACCTTACCTCTTTTTATTCCCTTTAGCCTCCCTGTGTGTGATTGTATTAAATATTTCTTTTATATACATTTAGAGCCATATCAGACTGTGTTACAACTTTTGCTTCAACTGTCAAATGTAATTTAGAAAACTCAAGAGGAGAAGGAAGGACTATTGTAACTATCCATATTTTTGCTTATCATATTCTTTTTTCCCGCTGTTCCAAAGTTTCCTCTTTTACAGTTTCTTTGTTATTTCAAAAACTTCCTTTAACCATCACTGGAGAATAGGTTTTCTGGTGACAAATTCTCTTAGTTTTCTTTCATCTCAGAATGTCTTGCCTTCCCCTTCACTCCTGAAGCATATTTTTTTCTGGATATACAATTCTGGGTTGACAGTTCTTTTCTTAAAAAGAATTCCTTTTAACTTCCTTGGTTTCTGATTAGAAATCTACTGTCACTCTAACTGCTTTTCCCTTATAGGTGATGTGTTGTTCTAGCTGCTTTCATTGTTTTTTTTTTCTATGTCTTTTATTTTCAGAAGTTTAATTATGTCACCTTGCCTTGGACTTCTTTAACTGTATCATGCTTGATATTCACTAGACTTCTTGAATCTATCGGTTTGTGTCTCTTGTCAAAAAGGGGAGTTTTCAGCCATTGTTTCTTCGAGTACTTTTTTTTTTTTTTTCAGCACTGCTCTTTTTTTTTCTTCTCCTTCTAGGACTCTAATGACATAAATGTTAATCTTTCGATCTTTTGTTACAGTCCTGCAGGTCCCAGAAGCTTCTTTCTTTCTTTCTTTCTTTCTTTCTTTCTTTCTTTCTTTCTATCTTTCTTCCTTTCTTCCTTTCTTCCTTCCTTTCCTTTTCCTTCCTTCCTTCCTTCCTCCCTTCCTTCCTTCTTTCCTTCCTTCCTTTCTTCTAGTCTATTTTCTCTTTCTTGCTCAGCTTGGGTATTTCTATTTCTCTCTTTTCTAATGCACTGATCCTTTCCTCCATTTTGCTGATGAGCCCATCCACTCAGCTTTTTATTTAATTTATTGTGTTTTTCCATTCTGAAGTTTCCATTTGGTTCTTCTTTATATCTTCTGTTTCTTTGCTGAGTGTTTTAATTCCTTGCTAGGCTTTATATTTTATTTTGAATCAAGCATGTTCACAATTGAACATTCAAGCATTTTTATCATGACTACTTTAAAATCTTTGTCACATAATTTTCATATGTCTGTTATCCCATCAGTGTCATTTATTGATTGTCTGTTTGTTCAGTTTAAAATCTTCCTGTCTTTTGGTATAATGAGTGATTTTCTACTGAAACTTGCAAAATTTTATATTATTCTCTGAGACTCTGGATCTTATTTAAACCTTCTGTTTTAATTGACTTTTCTGACACTGTTCCAATAGGGGATGGGGCAGTACTACCCCTTTACTGCCAACCAGAGGTGGAAGTCCAAGTTCTGTACATGGCTTTTAATGACATCTGAGTGGGGGGCCTCCTCATTACTGATGGTTGGGGCGTGGGAATTTCAGCTTCCCACATGGTCTCCAGTGACACTGCAGTGGAGATGGCCTCATTACAGCTGGACAGTGATGAAAGTCCTGACTCTCGCCTAGGCCTCTTTTGACACCACCCTCACGGGGAGGGTAAAGGGTTCCCCATTACTGTCAGGTGAGGGTGGACAGCCAGGCTCCCTACATGGTCTTCACTGACACTTTAGGAGGATCCTTGTAATGGGCTACTGGGATGAAAGTCCCAGCTGCCTGCTTGATCTTCCCTGATACCACTTTGCCCAAGATATTGGGGTATACCTCATTACAGCCTCATGAGGGTGGAGGTCTAGGATCCTAACTCAACGTTTTGTGGCATAGGTAGAGGTGAGGCCACATTTTTTTTTTTTAACGTAGTGCTTGTCTGAATAGAGTGGCAGTTATCTGAAAGTTATCTGTCTTGGTAGGTGTTATGCCCAGAATCCGTGATCCCCAAATACCGCCAGGGAGCTGAGTCCGATGCAAAAGCAAAAGAGCCTTTATTCGAGCTAGCTCGAGCTCAATCCCCTACCTGCACCGACGCAGCGGTGAGATACTGGGGAGAGAGAGCGAGTTTCAAAAGCACAAAGGTTTTATTGGGGCCTAGGGGCAGTTGGTGAGGTAATGGCTGTGGCCTCAGCCTACTGGCTGGGGAAGGGTCGTGGCCTCGTCCGATTGGCTGGGGAAGGGTCGGAGTCCTTTTACGCAGGTCGCAGGGCGTGTTTTGATCCAGAAGTTTGAAAGGGTGAGCGGGAGGTTACTCAAGGGGAAGAGGCGTGGTCTGAGGTTTCTGCGATTTTCCCGGAAAAGGGGCCATGTCAGGGACATAGTCACTCAAGGTGGAGGACACAGAACAAGATGGAGTCGGCCAGCATAGGCCCGCCCTCTCAGTAGGCTACTCCAGTGCTGGTCCTTTGGCTGGAGAGAGCAAACCTTTTGCTTGGAGTCTTGTTGGTTTTTTGCTGTACCTGTCAGCATTTCTAAGTTGCAGGATTCTTCAGGTCCCAGTTTGGGATTTATGAGGCAAAAAGAAACCTAAGATTCACCACCATGTCATTTCTCAGATTCTGAGCTCCCAAACCAGTCTACCTTGTCTCCAACTTAGAGTCTTCCTGTGTTTGTGTATCTTGTCCAGGGCTTTTACTTGTACTTGGTGGGAAGAATAGGTAAAAGTCTAATTTTTTTCATCTATAAACATAGGCCCAGGCTATCAGGTCTTGTCATTTTCCAAAAGAAGTCAGAAATCAAGAACATTTTTATGTGAAACTCCCCAATTTTTTTCATAAATAAGTCAGTTTTATCTATAAAGCAGTGCACAGACAGGCATTCTACAAGTTAAGTAACCCTGATGGCTAACTTTGTTCTCAGACCACTTGCTGGGACCTTTGGTTCAAGCTACCCAGATAATGAAGGATGCAGGGCTATGGTTTTGGTCCACTTGGAGGTTTGCACACTGCCACAGAAGGATGGTAACCCTACCCCACATTTACTCATTCATTCATTCATTCATTCATAAGAAATTATCACATATCTACTGTGTGTGAACTAAGTGGTGAATGAGACAAATACTTCTCACCATGGAGCTTACATGGACAAACAAAGCACACTAGACTAGCATTGTGATGGAGAAGTTTTTGGAAATAGATGTGACTTTATAGGCAGCTACTGAGGTGGGATATCTTTCTCCTGGTTACTCATAGTGAATTTCTTCAGGAATCCAAAGTCATCTTTCTCATTATTTAAAAAGATGGCCTGGGGAAAGCCACGTTGGCTCCAGTGACAGCTGGAAGAGAGAGAACAAGTGCCTTTATCTACATCCTTTCCTGGAAGCTGGCTGTGGCCAGACGCACAGAGCTTTCCCAAACCTCACAGTGGAGGAAAGGCAGGGGAGAAAATCCAGAGTTACTCTAATGAAAGTCAAGGAAACAGGAGGGCTAACATCTGGATATAGGGTTGGAACACGCTTTATCATTGTGTGGACAGGTCCTGGAGGTGTAGGTGAAGGTCAGAGGTTTCACGCAGCCTGTTTCTTGCCTGGTCAGACTAGGAGCTGGCACATAATAGGCACTGTTTGCCATTTCCAGCAGAGAGAGAGAGGACAGGGATGGACCCAAGAAGTCACCAGTACAAATTCCTTTGAACTTTTTGGTCATCAGGGTATGAGATAATCAGTCCTGGTTATGAAGATGCTTATGTGTCTTTAAGTGCCCTGGAATCCCAACCAGCATAAACACCCATGGTGGGGTAGAAACAGAACGAGGCCACCTGGACAGCAAAAGCTGTCTCATTCTCATGTGTGGCACAGTCTTAGATTTCTGCACACACGTTTTATGGTGAAGCCAAAGTTTGAAAACCCCAGAACTGAACTTTCTGTTTAGATTCCTATATGATCATTTCTATGATCACAGCAGCAGCAGCATGGTTACTCTGTTATGAAAAAAAATTAGTTCTCTCCTGTTACACTTGGGCCTTTTCCATCTCAAAACCTTGAAATCTTCAGAGGTCTTTGGCAATTCCACATTTTTTATGAGTTTCGGCAATAAAAGAAGTTGACTGACTCAGCCAGGAAAAGGATGATAAATACTAATTGAATTTTATTTTGCAGAATCCTGCAGCTGAAGATAAGGAAGCTTAAAGACATGACAAAAACAAACAAATAGCACGTAGTTTGTTTTCCTGTACAGCAAATACAACCCTGCCTGACTTGCAAACGCTCCCCCTTTCCTCCAAATGTGAGAAGGTCACAGTCTCAGCTCACTGCTGCCAAGGTAGCTGTCCCCACTACAAAATGATTGTTCAGTGGCATTTACAGCAAATTGCAGAAAGGAGAAAGAGCTTGCTGGAAATAGACTGGTGTCAGACTATCGCATCTCATAAAAATAATAAAAACAATAGCCACTGCCAGTCTGCTATGTGCCTGGCACTTAACATAACTTCATTTACACTCACCAATCACAGGAGCTTGTACAGTTAGCACTAATTTTACTTGAAAGATAAGGAGACTAGGGTTCAGGAGGTAAGTGACTTGCTGAGATCACATAACCTAGTAAATGTTAGAGCTAGAATTCACATAGACACCATTGTTCACTCAGATCCCTGGCTCTTAACTGGGGTGATTTTGCCCCCAGAGGATGCTTAGCAATGTTCAAAAAAAAAATTTTTTTTTCTAATGGGGTGGGGGTTGCTATGGCATCTAGTGGGCAGAGAGCAGGGATGCTGGTAAACATCTGACGATACACAACAGCCCCCGAAAGAGTCATCTGACTCCAAATGTCAGTAATGTTGAGACTGAAAACCCTGCTCTGGAAGACAGGAGGCCACAGTTTTCGTTCCTATTCTGCATCTAACTCCGAGCATAACTTTGGAAAACTTACTTCCTCTTTTTGAGCCTCAGTTTTCTTGTGCCTAAACCAGGGGTTAGACTGTTAGATTGGATTATCTCTAAGGTATTTCCAGCTCTAATACCCTGTGGATCCTGAGAAACTTTAGCATTTCATCCGTGGCTCTTGAAGTGGCCTTGAAAGTACCCATGAATCATACTGAGGCTTGAAGCAGAAGTCAGGAGAGTTTTCGGAAGGCATAAATAAATCCTGTTGAGAGGATACATGCAGACACGTCATGCATTCAGCAGTAGAAAAAAAAAGTCTTCATACTGTATTCGGGTCTTAGTTGATGGTCCTGTTAAAATTTGACTTCCTACACATTTGGTAACAGATTAAATCTTTCAACCACTTTATGTGGGTGTGCTTTATGAGGATTTAACTTCATCCATTGTTTTATAATTGTGGAGAACAGACCTTTGGTATATTGAGGATACAGAGCTAGTGCTCTTGGGAAGATCAGGGGAGAAAAAAAAAGGTAAGAATTTACTTGAATTTTAGACAGGAGGGTATTTGAGTACCGGTAAATTAAACTAGTGAGTTAGACTCTCAGCTCTCTGAATCATGGGGTAGATGGGGCGCCTGGGTGGCTCAGTCTGTTGAGCATCCAACTTGGGTTTGGATCATGATCACACAGTTCGTAGGTTTGAGCCCCACGTCGGGCTTTTTGTGCTGACAGCTCAGAGCCTGGAGCCTACTTCAGATTCTGTGTTTCCCTCTCTCTTTGCCCTTCCCCTGCTCACTCTCTGTCTCTCTGTGTGTCTCTCTCTCTCAAAAATAAATAAACATAAAAAAAGTTTTTAAAAATGAATCATGTAGATTCATTTTAAAAATGAAGCATGTAGATGTGGGCACGATTCGGTTCCTGCCTTGAGGGGCCTGGCAGTCTTTTGGTGAGAAGGCACAGCAGAGCTGGGTTGGAGGCCAGTAACACTGCTGTAGCCTTAGATGCCGTGAGGCTGGGCCAGAGTCCTGAGGCTGGTGAGCTTTTTGCAGGCCGAGCTGTTCCTCCATCATCAAGGTTGAGCACAGTGTTAGGCACACAAATGCCTCAGTGAACACTGCTCAGTACGACAGACCGGCACATTTCTCTGTCGCAGCTCTATTTCTGCTACATGGAAGGTGTCACTCCACCCTGCTCTGCCTGGACTAGGAACTCTGTGAAGGCAGAAGCCCTGACTTGTTCACCTCCATGTTGCCTACACCTGGCCCTGAGAATTCCCGAGGAATGGATGAATTCCTGCACAAGTGAGTGATACTCCCAAGGGTGCTGTGTTCCAAGGACTGCATACTTCCTGAGGGCTGGGGACGGTTGGGTGAGGCTCCGTGGATGTCAGGGAAACTGAAAGATGAGGCAGAGAAAAGTAGGTGGAGACTTCCAGAGTGTACATTGGGCAGGGAGAGGGTTAAGAGTGTCTTTTCCTGGTGCGAATCGGCAGCTCTTTGGTGTCTGAAGTCTTGCATGAATCTTCACTTGCCGTGTAACGAAGTACCACAGATTCGGTGGCTTGAAACAACACCTATTTATAATCTCACACGGAGGCAGGAGACCCAGCACAGTGTGGCTGGGTCCTCTGCTCAGGGTCTGAAATGAAGGCATTGGCAGGGCTACATTCCCATCAGGAGCTGAGTCCTCTTCCACGATCCCTGGTTGTTAGCAGAATTCAGTTTCTGTGCCTGTAGGACTCAAGTCCCTCCTTTCTTGATGGCTGCCAGCTAGGAGACATTTTCAGGTCCTAAAAGCTCTTATAAAGATACAGCATGTAGTATATGCCAGGCACTTCACACAACTTATTTCATTTAGCCCTCTAAACCAGGGGTCAGCAAACTTTTTCTTAAAGCGTCCAATAGTAAATATTTTAAGCTTTGCAGGTCAAGAGGGTACTTCAAGGTTATTAGGTAGGTACTTAATATAACCACGTCAAATGTAATCATTTACAGATGTAATAACCATCTTTAGCCTGCAGGCTGTGAAAATTCACTGGCTGAATTAGCCTGTGTGATGGGTAGCTTGCTCTCTTCCTGCTCTGGGCACTCTTATTAGGCTAAAATACTGTCATATTTAGAGAGGTGTAAATGGAGACACAGACCCTTTAGGTTACTTGCCAGACTCTCTCAGCACCCAGGTGGGTCTGATTCTGGTTCCCAGATCTGGTTCTGCAGGGCTTGATCAGAACCCACATGCGTAGGGATTCTCCGTTTGCTGATCTTCCTTCTAGATGCTAACTTCCTTTCTCTCAAGCCCCCACAAGGGTGACAAGACCAGAAAAGTGGAAAATCACTCAACCACGTGCCAATTGTGAGGTCTTGGTCTGTAGCCTGTTTCCTGTTCTCTGAAGTAGGTGGGGGCACTATCTTAGCCTTGCTCTGGCCCCTTGGCCCCTAGTGGCTGGTGGCTGGGGGAGGAGGTTAGGGTTCTCCTTGGGAGAAAATGAGTGAAAGTCTTTGTAGATGTCCAGGTTTATCCATCAGATAACCCTTCATCTATTCATCTGCACCCTCACCTGAACATCAGAATCCCCTGGGGAGCTTTCTAAAAATCTAAAAATCTAAAATCAAATTCATGGACTTTGTCCCTAAAACTTCAATCCAGTAGGTCTGGGGTGAACCTGAGAATCAGAGTCGTTTTGAAACTTTCTAGGCAATTCTGATGCAACACCAGATTTGAAGCCACTAAATATATCAGTGCTTCTAATCAGCTGGATGATAGAGACCCACCAGACGTGCTTTCTCCCAGTCTCCTTCCAGCCTGGAGTCCTCACACGTGCTTACAGCTCGTCTTCTCAGAGATTGGGCTGGTGGGTGAGTTCTGGATAGAGAGATGACTAACAAGTACCACAGGTGAATCTCAGGTTCTCCGAAGTCCGCCATGCACTGTGATGCACAATCTAAGTCAGCACACCTGGCCATCAGGTGGACTCAGTAGAGTGTGCCTCTAGCAATCACTTAATTAGAACTTAATGACATTTAATCCAAATCAGACACTGGGTGTTAGGGATTGCAAAAGTCTTCTAAGTCTAGTGACACTGAACCCAAACACTGTGACAAATATAGTTCAGGATCTGGCTGGGGGGAATTATTTATGCTAGGATTGGAACAGCTGGTGGCAGTTTCCAGGTACCTCCTAGGAGACCTTCAGTGCAGGCGCAGAGGAGGTTTGGGTCAGAGGAGTCTGTGCTCTACGTGTAGCCTCGTGTATCTTTCCCTGGGAGCTTCACTGTAAGCAGGAGCTGTATCTACTAGTATATACTTGTTGCAAGTTTTTCTTTTGTCAAGGTCATCATAAAAGCCAAGATTTGTTTTGTTCTTTCTAATTGGCTTTGGTTGTGATATGGTGCAGTGGTTTGCACATATCTTAAAATCACAGTCCCTGTGATATCTAATGAAAGACACAGAACTTCATTGCCCTGAAGAATACCTGAAGAATGTCACATAAATTTCAAGGGATTTCTGGAGCCCCTAAACCACTCCATCCTTAGACTCTATCCTCACTGGGTGGTGACCCCCAAATGTAGCAGAAAGTCTCAGGAGGGGAAGAGAGAGGGGCTGTGTTTTTTTTTAATATGAAATTTATTGTCAAATTGGTTTCCATGCAACACCCAGTGCTCATCCAAACAGTTGCCCTCCTCAATGCCCATCACCCACTTCCCCATCTCCCCCACCCTCCATCAACCCTCAGTTTATTCTCAGTTTTTAAGAGTCTCTTATGGTTTGGCTCCCTCCCTCTCTAACTTTTTTTTCCCCTTCCCCTCCCCCATCATCTTTTGTTAAGAAGATGAAGAAGAGCCTAGAATATTTTTCCATATTTTTGTATCTTCTTCAATTTCCATCATAAGGTTTCTATAGTTTTCAGCATACAGATCTTTTATATCTTTGGTTAGGTTTATTCCTAGGTATTTTATGATTCTTGGTGCAATCGTGAATGGGATCGGTTTCTTTGTCTTTCTGTTGCTTTATTATTAGTGTATAAGAATACATCTGACTTCTGTACATTAATTTTGTATCCTGTGACTCTGCTGAATTCATGTATCACTTCTAGCAGACTCTTGGTGGAGCCTATCAGATTTTCCATGTCATCTGCATGGAATATCATGTCATCTGCAAAAAGTGAAAGCTTGACTTCATCTTTGCCAATTTTGATGGCTTTTATTCCGTTTTGTTGTCTGATTGCTGATGCTAGAACTTCCAACACTATGTTAAACAACAGTGGTGAGAGTGGACATCCCTGTTGTGGTCCTGATCTCAGGGGGAAAGCTCTCAGTTTTTCCCCATTGAGGATGATATTAGCTGTGGGCTTTTCATAAATGGTTTTTATGATGTTTAAGTATGTTCCTTCTATCCTGACTTTCTCGAGGGTTTTTATTAAGAAAGGATTCTGAATTTTGTCAAATGCTTTTTCTGCATTGATTGACAGGAGGGGCTGTGTTTAAAATAGAGCTAGCTCACCCATCAGTGGTCAACAAGCCACACAGAATTTCCAAGTTTATTTCTAAATCTGTGAAATGGGAGTGCTAATAGCATGGTCTTTGTATCCACATGATACTTGCAAAAAGCAGAATGTATCATGGATGTGAAAGCATCTAAAAGCATTAAAAAGTCTGTTTCAACATGCAGGACCCTGTTACTAGCTTATTTTAAAAGTGTCTTTTATTCTAAGGCATCAGTTTTTCTTTAATCTCATTACAGTATCATGTAGAATCAGACATTTGAAAGTGCATCACAGACAGAACATTTCTCAATGACTGAATTGGATGCAACAAATATTATTGAGTCCCAGGTTGGCCTCTGTTCTAGGATGTCTCTGCTCCACCCACCTGCCTCTTCTTTTCACTCCTTCTTTGGGCTCTGGCTCAGGTGCCTCCTCCTGTGCTAAGCCTTCCCAGCCCCTCCCCCGCCCAAGTGACACATCACTCAGTACTCACTTCTGCAGGACCTTGATCACGACCTGGGAACCCCTTGTTCATCCAGCAGTCTTCTCTCCCATCAGTGACCACCCTGAAGTCGGAGAAGGTGACCCACTTACCCCTAGGTCCCTCATCCTGGCACAGAGCAAACATGTCTGCTAGATGAGACCTGGATAAAGGAGTAGAAAGCCCCATTCTGTTGCTTGAATATAACAAAGGCCCTGCCTCCAAAATATTTATTCAGTGGGGGAAGCAGACGAGAGACAGGCTGGAGACCACGGTGATGTTCAGAGACTGGGGAGGTCTCAGTTCATTTGGGAACATCAGGGGAGCTTCAGTGTGGCTGAGGATTGTTGAAGTGGCCATTGGAAGATGAGTGGGTCCTAGGAGCTGCACTCAAAAGGAGAAAGGAAGCCAGGAACAGAGACAGAGGGAATGAAAAATGTGGCCAAGTTAAGGCTGTGGCTGTCAGTCCCTTTGCCTGGCACACAGGCCACATGTGTGGAAGAAGTGGGAGCCACAGTGAGGGGAAAGAGCAAAGTGACAAAACGTGTGGCATGTTTACTGCCAGGCTGGGAGTTTGCACTTGGTGGGGACTCAGGAAGGTTTTGAGCGACGGGACTGACATGGAGGCATAGGAAATTGAAGTGGCATTTTGTGGCCACCGTGAGAATAACTATGAACACTCTGTAAATTTTGGAGGTGCAAAATACTAATTATTTACTCAAAAAGTATTTATTGAGCACTCAGTATGTGCTCTTTTCTGGAAACTCAGGATACAAATCAGTGAACCCAAGAGAGTCCTGGGCCCTCGTAAAGCTTACATCCTAGCCAAGGTGAGAGTGAGACACAGATAATCAACAATAGATGTAGCAAATCAGCAAATTATATAGTAGGCCAGATAAAAAATGAAAAGGGAGAAAATCCTGAAAAGGTAGAGCAGGGAGTGGGTGGTTGGGAGTGTCAGGCGTCACTGTGAAGATGCTATTGATGGAAGGGTGGGGTTGTGTGGTGCGTCATCTGGATGGGTGGCTCGCAGGGTATCTTGGGCAGAGAGAACTGTCAGTACAAAAGCCTGGGGCTGGGTTCAGGGAACGGATATGGTCATGGCGGGGGTGTGGGCGGGGGTACGGGTAGATCAAGCACAGCTTGTGAACCATGGTGACAGCTTTAACTTTTCTTTTGAGTGCTATGGGAGCCATGGCAGGGCTTGGGGCAGAGGGGTGACATGAATTGGCTTACATTCGGATAGGACCTCTCTGACTACTGCATGCAGAATAGATTGTAGGAGGGCAAGAGCAGTACCAGGAAGGCCAGGTAGGAGGCTACTGCTGTAATCCAGTTAGGAGTGCTGGTGGCCTGTCTAAGGAGGTGAGAAACAATGGGAGTTTTGGGTAAGTATGTTTTGAGGGTAAAGCTAATAGGATTTCCTGATATTTGAGGTGTGAGAGATACAAAGGGGTCTCTGGTGGCTGCAGGGTCCAAACAACTCGAATGATGGAGGTGCCATTGCCTGAGTGGGGGCAGTGGGTTTGGGAAGGAGTACTTGGCCTTCACTTTAGAATGTTCAGTTTGCTGTGTCTTCTAGCATCCACGTGGAGATGTGAAGTAAGCAGTTGGACACCCACGTTTAGAGTTTGGGAGAAAGGTCCGACTGGAGAAATAAATTGAGAATTGTTAGTTTACAGCTCGTCTTTGAGGGCATGGACTATTAAGACGTTCAGGAGGAGAGGTAGGACAGGCAAAGGAGACTGACAAGAACTGGCCAGTGAGTTAAGAAGGAAACCAAGAGATTAAGTATCTGGAACTAAAGGGGGGGGGGGTGGGACATGGGAGATACCAGGGGGGTACTCCCCAAACTAGTTCCTCTTTTTCCCAGGCACATAACTAGACTACATTTCCCACCTTCCCTTGAAATTAGATGCATCCACACGACTGAGTTCTGGATACTAACATGTGGCTGGAAGTGATGTATGCTATCTTCAGTAAAATCTCCTGCTCCCTTGGCCCCAGGCAATGGTGGAACCTCTGGATGGGAGGATCTGGTCTCCTAATGACTGTGTGGAGTAGCAATCACCTCGCCACACACACACACACACACACACACACTTTGGAGTGTGTCACAGGTGAGAAATAAACCTTTACTATTTTCAGGCACTGAGATTTGGGGATTGGTTGTTACAGCAGTTAGTAACAACTAACAAACACAGGGGCTGATCGAGGACTTCAGACAGGTGAAGGAAAATGAGGACTGAGGAAGGATCATTGTGTGTAGCAACCTGGAGGTCACTAGTGACCTTGAAATGGGAGTTTTAGAGGAGGACGACTGAAACTCTGGGCAGTAAAAAATGGGAAAAAAGAAGTTGGTGACAGTGAGTCCAGATCCATCCCCCTTTGAAAAGCGAAACTGTGAAGGGGAACATATGGGGCACTAGCTGATGGGGAAGGAGGGGTCAAGAAAAGGGTTGTTTTGTTTGTTTTAAGATGGGAGAAATAAGCACACCCTGTGCCATTTGTTGGTGGAAAATGTCAGCTCCTTTCCTGAGACCATGGTGCAATTTGGCACATGGCCCGTGCCTCTGCCGCTCACCTGGGACAGTTATTTGTTTCCGCCTGAATAGCAAATGATATCGTTTTGAAAGGCCTCCTGGTGCCTGATTGATTTGTTAGGGAACCTGACAGCCTTAATGGACTTTTCTGACAAGACAATGGCTTCTCTTGGCAGTGCTTGTCTTGGAGAGATTCCAGGGATGGTCATGAACAGCATTATGCTGGAAACAGAGGAGGAAGAGGAGGAGGAGGAAGGGGTAAATGTTGCAGAGAGTTTACTTAAAGTGGAACCTGAAGCATGGGAAGGAAACAAGCCTCAAGGTCCTGTTTAATTGTCAGATGCCAGGGGAGGGAACAAAAATATGAAAGAAATGTGTCTCATTACAGTTTTGGTTAGTAGGAAAAAACTAGGATCACCCAAGGAGGATATTTCCTTTTGCAGTTAATCTCCATGGATCACCCCTTTCCTTCTTCCCATTTTCCAAAGGAAAGGTGTCCTTTGGGATGCAGTGTCACATCTTAGAAAGACTCAACTTTAAGTTCTTGCTTCGTCACTTCCTGCCTATGTGATCCCTTTCCCCTTCTGGAGTATAGAAATGATCATATCTGAAGTAGTTTCTGGCCTGTGGCAGGTGTCCACGAGTGGTGGCTGCTGTTGTTTGGGACCCGAGAAGACGTGATAACCTAGATAGAGAAGCCGGCTGTCGTGGGTTATCATATGGTGCTTTTCCCCAGCCTTCTGCAACTTTCCTTGTCTGTGCCTCCTCATCCGTAAAGTGAAGGTAATCACTACACTAACCTCACAGATCTGAGGAAAGATAAATGAAAGCATGTAAGATACTTAGTGTCTGGCACATAATGACTTCTTGGTGAATTAGCTGTTACAATTATTTGCACACGTGTGTGTGTGTGTGTGTGTGTGGTTTTGTGTTAATTTAGAGAAAGGCACATCTCCTGGTTGGTTGCTTGTACTTAACATGGAACCTGGACAGAATGTGGAGATGGGGTGATGGATCTGGAACTAAGGATAACATTGTGATGTTCAGCCTATCTCTCATTCCAGCTATGCCCAAATGTCCCTTCTTGGAGGAGCCGGATCTGCTGAGGGGGACCTCCATCTTAGGGGTAACATAAGCCACCTTAAGTTCCTTGAAGTTGCCTAAGGTCTTCTTCCCCTGTTACTGCCCCTTCAGGCAGCCAGGTTGCAGTGGTCCTTATGATTGGTCAGGCCTGCCTGTTCCCCATTCTGGCTCTATGAGGCCTTGGGAACGGACTAGTGATCCCTAAGGACAGTACATTGGTGGACCCCCTGTCATTATTGGCCTGCTAATGATTTTTAGGGGTTCTAAATATGGTGGGGGGTGGGGGAGTAAGGAGATATGTGAGAAGAAGGCAGGCATTATCTTTAAGATGTGGCCTTTGTCCTACCCGTGATGAGGTCAACATTATTATGTAACTCTTAAAGTTAAGGAAATTGAAAATCAGAGAGGTTGTGTAACTTACCCAAGATCATACAGCATCCAAAGGGATTTGCCGGCATCTGAACCAAGGTTCTTCTGACACTGAAATGCTATGTTTTTTAAAAACTTTCAGGGTACCTGGGTAACTCAGTTGGTTAAGTGCCTCACTCTTTTTTTTCTTTTTTTTTTGAGAGAGAGAGAGAGAGTGAGCACGCACATGAGCAGGGGAGGGGAGGAGAGAGGGAGAGAATCTCAAGCAGTCTCTGAGCCATCAGCATGGAGTCCAATGTGGGTCTTAAACTCACAAACCATGAGGTCATGACCTGAGCTGAAATGAAGAGTTGGATGCTTAACTGACTGAGTCACCCAGCTGCCCTGTGTCTGACTCTTGATTTCAGCTCAGGTCATGATCTCATGGTTCCTGAGTTCAAGCCCCATGTTGGGCTCCTTGCTGACAGTGTGGAGTCTGCTTAGGAATTTTTTCTTTCTCCCTCTCTTCCCCTCTTCTGCACTCTCACTCACTCTCTCTGTCTCTGTCTCTCTCTCTGTCTCTCAAAATAAATAATTAAACTAAAAAAAATCTTAAAATTTCTTTAACATTATGTCTATGTGTGGCTCAACTCAATTCAAATGTTTATGGAGCTCACACTGAGGCCCCAGTGCTGGTCGGGAGGCAGAAGACATTACACCCACCTGTGAGGAGTGGTCAGCGTAGACAAGAAGGCAGAACACGCTCATGGAGTGCCTGACCGTGTGATACATATTCAGTGATCAGGTTGACCAAATAATAAAACGGATTCAGAGAAAAGCGATTCTAAGTACTTCCTGGGTCACACAAGGCAGGAATATTAGAGACATTAAACTGAGGTTGGTGAGCAGATAAGGTTGAGAAAACCAGAGAGGAGGGGTGAGGAGGCAGGATTGGATGCAGTTGCTGCTTGGACCTGACCCCACACAGCCACATCTCTGCATGTTCCCAAGGCAGGTCTT
Source organism: Panthera uncia (assembly GCF_023721935.1). Taxonomy (NCBI): domain Eukaryota; kingdom Metazoa; phylum Chordata; class Mammalia; order Carnivora; family Felidae; genus Panthera; species Panthera uncia. Next base: position 120,486,258 of record NC_064810.1, on the reverse strand, counting down.
GGTTAGTCAGTGAGATCACTCAAAACGCCATCTTCTGCCACTCCATGAGGACTAAGCACCTACTGTATGTAGGCTCTGTGTCTGACACTTGAGCCCAGAGGACCATAAGGCAAGGTTACTGCCCTAAATGGCTGGTACTCCCTGATCAGTACAAACATCCATGCCTCACAAAGCTCCCGACCTGCACTCCCACCAGTCGGCCCTGGGCTGGGTGCAGCTCATGTGGACAGCACCTTGCCATGGGCATACACTGTGCCCCCGGGGCCTGGGAGCTTCATCTTCTGTCCCTGAAGAAAATGCACCAGAATGCACACGAGTAAGGGATTTTGTTATAGATGTAACCTTGAATCCATTCTATTAAAAAAAAATGAAAAGGAAATCATTCACAAACTTCAGAACATTCGCTTTTATTAGTAACAAATTACCTCCTGTGGAAATACTGCTGCTGAGATCTATAGCTATAAACAACTCTAAATTAGTCTGTTCATGGGGCCAGGAGGGCACTTGATCTGGTTGGTAGTGGAGCCAGGGTGTTGAGAGAGGAAAGGAAGGAACCCACAGAGACACCTTCTCCTGACACCCTGCAGAGCCCCTCAGGGCGTCCTCCCCAGCTTGGGGACAGAGGCCAAGGCAGAGGGCAAGGATGAGCAGCAGGGCAGGGATTTGGCAAAGTGGCCCTACGGGAGGAGATTGAGGAACCACGGCCCCAGCCAGCCAGAAATGAGCGTGAAGTGCTCCAGGCGGGTTCTGGCTTTGTGAATACCCGTCTGCTCTTATCAAGGATGAGGACACCTGACACGTGAAAGCCAAACATGACTCTTACCTTCCAGCCCTGAATTAGCTCCCCAAACCAACTCTTCAGGGCTTCTTCTTTTAAATAATGAAGTATCTGATAAATGTGCTGCCAAGTGCAGCTGAGAAGAGCGGCTGAGACCAGGTTTAAAATCTCCCAGGGAAGCACCCTCTGGACCTTCGAGGGAGACATTTGTACCTGCCCTGCTAGAATCTCCACTTGGGGAGGGTCTGATGGATTGTTCCCTTCGGATGCTGGCTGAGCGCATCCAGGGTCAAGAATGCTCAGAGGCCAACCAGCACGTGGTAGACCTGAAATAGCAGATGTGGGGCCCATGACACAGCTTCCCAAGCCAGGAATTCGGAGCCCCAGAAGGGAAGCTGAGCCTGCCCTGCCTGAGCAGTAGATTAGACAGCTGGTATTGGTTCCCTCCTTCTCCTCTATTCCTACTTCGTCATGCATCCCACAACCACTGAGTGACCAGAGCCCCCCAGGGTGAGGAGCGGACTTTGGGATATTCTCAGACCTTTCTTCAGACTTTCCTCAACCTCCTGTTTGTCCATCACAACCGACTCATCACGTGTCCTGTTTCCAGTGTCTAAGGTGCCAGTGTTTTAGCACATAAGCTCACGAAAACAGCAAAGGAAGAGCTTTGAGAACAGATCCTTCTTTCTGGGAATGTCTGTGCCTTAACAGTGAGTTAGTCCAGGAGAAAGTGTCTCAGAATCACCATGTGCACCTCCGTGAGAAACTGCCCCTCTCTGAATCCCAATTATCTACTTTATAAGAGGAAGGAGTTGTTCCAGGTAACCTACCCTTCTCATTCTATTTATGCTTTAATGGCATGATTTCAGACATCAGAGAGAACTTTCTGTGACCTTTAACTCAGACTACCCTACCCTTTTTGTCTTCCAGGGTCTTTAAGTGGGGATAATGATGATAATGCCTTCCTTAGGAACTTGTTTCCAAAATTAAGTAAAATGACACATGCTCTACAAATTCAGAAGGTCAAAACCTGTGGGGACTGACGTTGATGGTGATTTTTTAAATAACCAAGCACCGGGTAGATAGAGCATTCTCTGCCTGGTGAAAATCCTCCTACATACATCTTGATGCAATTATTGGATTGTTGTGCTGGGTGAAGTCCTAGCAGATGAATTGGCAGGTCAAATGTATACTCTTTTAGTATTCTTGGTACCCAGAGCAGAGCTGTCTTCCCAGAAAGGAACTGATTTACCAGTAGTAAGAAAGGAAATGCTCTCTCCCCTGTTTTGCCAATTTAATGAGCAAAATTGTGACCACATTTTAGTTTGCATCGTGTTGATTACTGAGGAGTGTGAACATTTCCAAAATCGTTATGAGGTATATGTGTTTTTTGTTTTGTACATTTTATATTCATATATGCTTATAATTGAAGAGATTATTGCTTCCCTATTAAAATGCAAAAATGTCTATCTCTCGCTTCCTCTTTTTAATAGTAACCCATTCACATATCTTTGTTTTGCAGGAAATGTTATTCTTTTGTGCTTTTAAATTTTGATTAGTTGGTTTTGGATATAAATTTTAAACGGTATTAGTCATATCCATTAATGTTTTCTTTTATGATTTTTTTCCCATTACTTTTTGCTCTAAGCAAAAGGAAAAGGTTCCTCATCCAAAAATCCATACAATACTAACACTTTTTCCCAAGGTTGTATATGGCTCATTTTTAAACTAACTCTTTAAACTCTGTGAAATTTGTTTTGATACAGGATTGGAGCTGAGGCCCTAGCTTAATTTCTTATGAGTAAAAATATTTCACTAATCCCCTTGAAAATAATGTCATTAATCTTAATTTAGTAAATCTAGTTGGCTTTATCCAGGAAGGCTTCTTTTCATGGATTTTCTTTCTTTCTATGAAATGCAAGGAGATCTTTTAATCTTACAATTATGATTAATGTTTTTTGTCTGTTTTATTTTAGTCAAGGGAAATTTAGAATATCTTTGTTTATTGATTCCGTTCCCCACAATTACTGACAATGCTTACAATCTGTTCTCCATGTATGATGCGTTCTGACACTGATGTGTGTTTCTTTGGCATTTTCCTGCCTTCTTAGATAGTTTATTTTATTTTTTGCATCAGTTTTACAGTGTTCACTTTGTTTTTTCGGTACTACCAATGCAAATTTTCTTTCCGATGCCATGGTTTTAGGTTCTGTTGCAATCCTTTTTATTTCACTTATCTTTTTTTTAGTTAATTCTGTTGGGTTTTCATATTATTTGTTATCTTTTAACCCAGTTTTACATATAAAGACCCTGTGACTTTGAGCAAGCTGTGGACCTTCCCTGTACTTCCCAGCGGTAATTGGAGAATAAAATGAGTCAATACTAACAAAGCGCTTCTAGCTATGGCTGGCGCAGAGAAAGGGCACAATTAATCTCATTATTATTAACCCTCACCACACTTACTTTACACTTTGAAAAGACACAGTGGATAGAAAATGACAGTTCCCAGTTTGAAGTGCCCCCAGATTCCTTCATAGCTTTGCCACTGTCACAGCACCTTCCTGTGAGAACCATTTATTTAGGAAAAATATGTTATTACCATTCTATCTATTCCACTCATTTCTCGCTCTCAGAATTTTGAAACGTAGAGATTCAGTTATCTGTAGAAAAAAGTCCAGTGTGTGTACTGTGGTGGTTGTCAGCAGGGTAGGGATGCAGAGTTGGGGTAATGCTTGGGGGACAGTATTCTGGCTGATCAAACCAGGATCCATTCAGTAGAAAAGAGAGGGCTCAGTGTTTGGGTAGGTATTGACTTTGCATTTCTAGATCAGGGGTCCATGGAGAATGAATGAATTATAGTCCCTCATGCTTTCAGGTCAACAGGTTCACTCCCTTTCAAACACATAGCTTTGGTGCCCGTTAGTGGATTTTTTTCATTTCCATTTCATTGATAGAAGATAGACTTTTCCTCCAAGTTTTGTTAATAGGTTAACTTCCAGGGCCAGATTTCAGTGCATTTGTGAGTGGTGGTCCCTGTGGTGGCTTGGTACGTACTTCCATGGGGTCCTTACTGAGGGAGACTGAGTCCCCTGCTGCTATCCAGGGAGCCTTCCAGAATATATATCCCTGCTGAAGTTCCAGTGGTATTTGCATTGCTGTCTGAACCTGCCGTTGCCCAGGCTGGGAGTTAGAGCACTGTGGGATTTAGTAACTGAGAAAGTAGCAGTAACAATGCATACTACTCTCTCCTGTGGACTGGCACCGGAGAAGACAAATGGCATAAAGAGGCCCACATAATGAAAAGGAGTCAACTCTTCGTTCACGTGGTGATGGAAGAGGGTTTTACCATGGTTCAGCTTTGAAAAGGTGCTAAATTTTTATGTGTAAGTCAGAGGCTTAATTAAATTCTCACTACAAGCATAGATTTCAAGGACTTTTCTAAGCACCTACGTGGCTGCAAATCAGAGGCCATTCGGATTCTCATTCATTCACTTCCTTATTTATATTTATTGAGCTCCTGCCATGTACTAAGTGCTGGCGATACAGTGGTGAACAAGACCGAGCCCTCCCTGTCTCCTCTGAGAAAATCTACTCTTCACTGCACACCTACCATATCGTATTCATTTATTAGGAGCCTTATATGCATCGCTGCACATGTAATGACTCTGGGAGGTTGCCACCATTGTCCTTATTTTACAAGTGAGGGATTGGGACACAAAGAGCTTTGTGTCATTGGAGGGCCAGGACTCAACCCGCTGTTTGCCTGACACTGAAGCCCTTGGCTCATGATTCCCAAATCCACCAATTCCCACATGCCATGCATGATCAGAATATGTTTGTGAGGATGTGATTCTGCAACCAGAGATGCAGTGTTCAACTTGATAGAAGCAGCTGTAGTTGGAGCATGCTGTACATCTGGATGCTGAGAAACATCTGGAAGCATTACACACTTTTAGGCAGCTGTTTGGCAACAAAGAGCCAGTCAACCCACATGATAACGCACCCAGCGGGAATGAGGCATTCCCACCTGGAGTACAGACTCTTAAAGTCTGAGAGCAATTTTCAGTTTTGCTCTTGTAATCCTATGGGAAATCATGCAGTAGCCTGAGCTAAAGTCATGAAGGCTCAAGGAAACCTCAAGCTGCTGCTTTTTTTTGGTTGGATAACTCATCATTTTGAAGCCACACTGTGTCCTAACCATTCTTTGTACCATTCCTGAGGGAGGGTGCCACTTGTCTAGATGTTTCATCTTGCGTAGATCTTGGTGGGCCCTGTCCATGCAGTGGGTTTGAAGGAGGAAGATTATTACAGAAACCCACAGAATAGGCCTACTTACAACTATTGAGGTAGAATCTGGGGACAGGGAGGGAGTTGTAACAAATACTTAGACAGCCATGAAGCCAAGGACAGCTCAGCATTCCCTCCACTTCCTAGGGAGTTTCCAGTCTCCAAATTCATAGCTTTTCCCATCGCCATCCCAACTATTCCGTGAACAGTAACACCACGTTATTATGAGCATGAGTTGTTTTTTTTTTTTTTTTTTTTTTTAAATTTTTTTTTCAACGTTTTTTAATTTATTTTTGGGACAGAGAGAGACAGAGCATGAACGGGGGAGGGGCAGAGAGAGAGGGAGACACAGAATCGGAAACAGGCTCCAGGCTCCGAGCCGTCAGCCCAGAGCCTGACGCGGGGCTCGAACTCACGGACCGCGAGATCGTGACCTGGCTGAAGTCGGACGCTTAACCGACTGCGCCACCCAGGCGCCCCGAGCATGAGTTTTAAGAGAGGTTCTGCAGACTTAGGGGTGGAGCAGTGTCTCATTCCCTGGACAGGCAGAGTCAGGCTCCTGTAGATGGTCAGCTTGATGGAATGAAAGGAGCTCTGGACTGGCTGTTGGGAGGGCTGGGGCCTCATCCCAGCTCTGCCCTGCACTGGCAGTGTGGCTTTGGTAGATCATTCCCTTCCTGGCCTCAGTTTCCTCCTCCATAAATTGAGCTATTTAGGTCGGTTTGGATTATTTTAAGGAAACTTCCAGCTCTGTTACTTAAGATTCATTCTAGAGTGGTTGGTTTGCAGGGATGAGCAATCTGTTCTCAATTATCCATGACCAATAAACAGAAAAGGAGAGGCCCCAAACCACATAATATATGCTGGGTAATTCATATATATCCAATTAACCCCCACAATAAAAAACTTTAGGTAGTTGTAATAGTTACAGTGGTACAATGGAGTTGAATCATCATGCACATTTGATTTACTTGAATGAAACCAGATGTGGATATTGAGAGAGAAATCTTCATTTATCTCCTCTTTACATCCCTGCCCCCACCCTGTTTACCATCTCTCCCTCAGCCTTTCAAACTAGACCTTAACCTCTAGTGAATCCAAAAAAAAAAAAAAAAAAAAGTAAGAAAAGAAAAAGAATAATAATCAGTGGAAGCTTTGGGGCTTCCAAGTGCCTGGCATTCACAATTTAAAGAGGATTTAAAGTTTTGTTGTTTTATTTTTCAAGCACAACATGTGCTTGATTTTCAATTCCCAGCACACCTGCTGGCTTTTGACCCTAAACCTGAATAGATTTCCCCTGCCTCATCCATAGTAGCTGTGAAATGAAAACGACAGGTGTCAGGGATTAAGTAACCTGCCATCACAGGTGTGGTGAGGAGCCAGGGTTCAAATGTTGCACCAAATGACCAACTCTGTTCTCAGTCTCTTGCTTCATGTATAGCCATGCCCAGCAACTGCATGGACATTTGGTTCCTCAGGAACGTTCTGGGTGCTTGCTGTGGGTATTCCCCTGAATGAACAGTCATTTACACTTGGCTTTCTTATGCGTTATGTTAATCATTTTTAGCAGAGATTTCCCTTCTGGATTTGGTTTGGCTCAGTCCAGTGTTTAAAATGAGTTTGAGGCCTAGGGGAGCCTGGTGACTAATGACAGAAAGGCAGCCATCAGTGTCCTATGCAAGAATGGAAAATCATTTTTGGGTTAACGTTTCTCATTTGCCACAGAAAATCCACAAAGCAATTAATCTGCATATAGATAATTATTCATTTGTACCTCTTCAAAAGCAAAACTGCAGCTTATGTAAGTAGAAAGCTTATACGCTATGTTCTGAGGACCACCCAGAGCCACCCTTCCCAGAAAACTCCCTTAGCTAGCCTGAAAGACTACCATTAACCTCTCAACCACTTGACATTCTTCAATAGTTCCCCACTGTTTTTAGGGTAAAGTCTCATCTCTTTGACGTGACCCATAGGGCCTCTATTATCTATATTCTGCTTATATCTTTAGATTTGTTCCCCACTGTTCCTCCTACCTCCCAGCAGCTCTAACAAACATTTCATTTTCTCAAGTAGGCCATGCTTCTGTTCACTCCAGACCTTGCTACATATTGTCCGTCACACCTGGAACCCTCATCCTCCACGCTAAGACCCACAAGACCTCAGCCCTCAGGCCCTGGGAAGCCCACACTGTTGCCCCTCACAGCCTTGCTTATACTCGGTTGCAATTGCTGGTTTCTATGCCAGAAGCTTCTTGAGGGGAAGAGCTCTGTCTTCCACCATGCCTTGTATCCTTACCACGTCAGTGCATAGGGGGTGTTCAATGGCTATTGATGAATGAATGACCTGATCATTAATTAAGATTAAACTCGCCACTTTCTATCTGGGAGAAATAGCCTCATAGCCATCAGCATTTTTCCTTTCATTTTCAATACCATAAGTAATACATGAAAATATTCTTCTTGTTAAAAAACATAAGAAGAAGGAAAGAAAAGAAACGTAGCAAATGAAGCTAAACTCTTCTTAACTACCATTTCCAGACCCCAAATCCTCCCTTATACATTTTTTATTTTTCCTAGCCTCTGTGTGTGTGTGTATGTGTGTGTGCACATTTTCACATTTGTATTTCTGTACCCACATATCCTACAAAGAAAATGTATAGTATTATATAGAAATACCTATTTGCAGCTTGCTTTGTCAAATTTACAACTTGTTATGGATTTGATCCTGTGTTAGCATCCTTAGCTTTAATTCATTCTTTTTAGAGGCTGTCAAGATTTCAGACTGTGGATGAAACAATGTATGTAGTCACTCCCCTATTGTCCATCAGAATTTACGTACAGAGTAATCCTGGAGTCTTTGATAGAGGGGAGGACTTTAGGGATCATATGATCTGATCTTCTCTAGAGACTGGAGTCCCTCCAGGAGGATCCCTGTGCAGATGTCTCCCATTCTTGCTTAGATACTTAAAGGAACAGAATATTCCATACCAGAGAAAGCAGCCCTAATTACAACATTTATTCCCACATTAAACTAAAATCTTCCCCCTTTTAACTGCCACCCTCCACTGTTGATTCTTTCATCTGGAACCTCAACCACGAAGTGCACTTCTTCCTCCTCTCCCCTTGCCCTCCAGACGTGTGATGGGAACGGTCTCCCACAAATCATTCTTCTTAGTCCTTTGCCAATTTCTTTAGGATTTTATTCCTAGACCCCATAAACATCAGGCAGCCTTCTGAACGCACCAAGTTTGGAAAAATACTCTCCTAAAGTGTCACTCTTAGGAGAAAAGGCAGCATACTAGATACAGCCTAACCAGCCCTGGGCTCTTTGGGATTATCATCTCCCTCAAATTAACCACTATGCTTCCATTAATGTCACCCATTATCCTCATAGCTTCCATCCCCAAGGAAAGAGGGAGCAGGACAAGTAGATTTGGGTCAGACTGGGATGACATTGGGTGAGGAATCTGCTCCTAGAATGTAGGTCTGGGCAGGGGTATGGAGATAATAAGAGGATTCTGAATTCCCCTGGAAAATGCCAGTGAACACAGGGAACAGAATGACCATTTTACTTGGCATGTTCTTGGAGGAAACCAGTCCTCAGAAAGCTGGGGACCCAGTCCTGCCTGCTGATTCTTACTAGAGTAGAGGAGGAGCACCTGGCCCCCCAGGCCTGTGCAGGCAGGCCCAGAGCTTCTCCGGGCTGAAGAGTAGGAACACTGGGGAGTAGCCCTTGGTTCCCAGTGTCCTTTCTTCTCTGTTCAGTCCTTCAGGAAGCCTAGTCTACCCTCATTCACTTATTCTAAGGTCTGACCCTGTGATGGGAATGTAGGTCCCCATGGTGGGATTAGTAGGAGGGATGAGTTTCACCTTCCTTTACAGAGGATCTGTGTCTTCAGGCAGAACAGGGCTCAAATCCAGCCCCACCCTCCATCAGTCAGCACACTTTGGTTGTCAGTAACAGGAACAGACCCTGGTGGCTGAAGCAGAAGAGGAATTACTAGAGGGTAATGTGAGCAGAGGGAACTCAAAGACCCCACGGAAGCTTGAAGGCCCAGGTTTAATTCCCATCCTTGAGCCAATCCATTCAAGATTCAGTGATCTGGAAAGGTCATTTGGCCTGGCAACCTGGTTTATGGTTCCAATCTAAACAGCAACGAGTATAAGGCATCCCCAATGCAACCATTCTAACTCTGTCTTAGATAAGATTATCCCAGCTTCAGTTTCCTTGTCTATTAAAAAAAAAAAAAAAAAAAAAAAAAAGGATGAATGTGCCCATCCAATTTGGAAAGTTTTTTGTAGAAGTGCCTAGCATGGAGCAGGTGATCAACATTCTTTAACTCCAGCATGCCCCAGGGGACTAGAGTCAGCACTTGTATCCTCTGCCCGTAGACTCAGCACTACATTTACCAGCACCTGACCTCTTTGTAACACGTCCTCACTGCTTGCAGGCCTTCAGTAAAGAATCTCTTAAGTATTTAAATCGTGTCTTCAAGGATCGCTTCCAGAGATCAAGGGAAAATCCCACCCCAAGTGATTGCTCATGTGGCAGACAGCTTTGAGAACAGGGAGAGACTATCATAGGGGAAGAAATTCAATAACAGCATAATTTAATGAAAGCAATCTTTCTTTGACTGTCTGAAGCTTTATCTGTTTTCTTACACTTTGGGAAAGCACAGACACCACATATTTTTGAATTCTTTATACAACATAATAAAATTAGACTATTATATGTGTGTTAATCAGAATGTATCAAATTTTTATCAAGCAGCCAAAATAGCTAACACTTATGGATTTTGCATTATGATGTAGATCTGGGGCAGAGGGATGAATATTTGAGTAACAACACTTAGTCTTTGCTACGACAAAGATCTGGATCCCCTGGTAGAAATAGGAGGTGGGAAAAGTCCCTTTTCTGCCTTGTTCTTATATGTGGCTGGTGGTTTGATCAGAAAAAGCTCTCATTCTGCCTTCCTTCTTCTTCCTCTCCTCCTCCCCTGCCTTGTCCTTTTTCCTTATTCTTCTCTTTGTCCCTCCTGCACCATCTACCTTCTCCTCTTTTCCTCATTCCCTCTCTCCTTTTTTTAATTTCCCCCTACTTCTGCCATGTATGACAATAACAAATTATCCCTGGGTCACAAGACCCACCATTCATTCTTTGGAATAAAACAGTTTCCTTGGTAAAATGTAAGGAGTGCATAGAACGGGAAGCAGACAACTTGTTCTTAGACAGACACCCTTTAACTGGAACTGTTTATACATCCTTACATCTGTGGTAGTTCTCCCCATGCAAGAGGTATCAGAGGTTTGGGAAAAGAAACACTGGGTGGAGAGTTAGGAAGGGATGGGAATCCCTGCTTGGCTTTTAACTACCTGTTACTTTGGGAAACCATAACTCATCCTTCGTTGAAATACTCAGTACAATGCCAGGCACATGGTAAACATTCAGTAACTTAACAGAGTCTGTAGAGCCTAGTGATAGCCATGCAAAAGGAACTTTTCCTCTCTGTGCCCCAGTTACCATATCTGAAAAATCAGGATAATTGTGCTGCTTTTCAAACTGCATCATTATAAGGATTAAATAAGTTAACTCATATAAAATGCTTAACACAGTGCCTGGCATAAAGTATGTACTCATTGTGTGTTTTCTAATATAAAGTAGGTCTGGGTTTGGTCAGGAAAATGGCAAACACTCTAGATATTTCCAGCACAAAGGGATTTCATAGAGGAGATTTGAGGGCGCAGATCTTTAGAGGAACTAAGGGGATGAAAAATCAGCCACCGCTAGTGTTCAGGAAGTCAGGAATTGCAGAACCAAGGGGGGTAACTTGCAAGAGGATGTCCAAATGCTCCTGGCATCACTCCGTCCCGTCTGCCTTCTGCTGGAGAGCCTGCATGGCTATCCACCACTGCTTAGGAGAGTAGGGACTCCGCACCTCGTCACCTTGCCTCTCTGCTGTTATTCTTACAAAGACAGAAAACCTGTCAACTGCTGGTTAAAATTCCAGGAAATATAGTTCCCAGGGCTCTAGAACTGTGATACAGGAGAAAGCACAAAGGAGAGAAAATGGCACTAAGTTGCCCAAAACCCATTGGGCAGAGTAGGGAGCATACCCAGGGCTGATGTGAAGATTATGTGAGATTTAGAGTGTAAAACATTTTGTAAACTTCAGAGTTCCAGGCGGGTATTAGATTTTGATGATAACGGGAGGGAAGCAGGAGCAATATGCCCCAACAATGAATCCAAGACCACATAAGAAAACCTAGGAAACCAAGTGACAGTGTACTGAAGTCACATGCCATGGATAATTTGACACATTTAAGAATTTACCATATGCCAAGTTCTATCATAAAAGCTTTACATGCACTCAGTCATTTAATCCTTAAAAAATCCATGCAAGAGGTACCATCATACACATTTTACAGGTGAGAAATCCTGGTCTGGAGAAGTTAAGTAACTTGCCCAAGGTCACACTGCTTGTAAATGGTCAAGCCAGGATTTGAATCTCAACAGTTTGATTCCGGGACATGGTTTCTTACCTGGTGTGTTGTAGTGGGGAGGAATGCACAGGCTGAGGTTGGCTGATTTCACATTTCCTGGGTGCTAGCTCTGACTGTAGCCAAGTGTCTGTTACATCCTCCACTATGATTATTTTTTTAATTTTTTTCATGTCTATTTATCTTTGAGAGACTGAGAGAGAGACTGAACACAAGAACGGGAGGGGCAGAGAGACTGGGAGACACAGAATGGGAAGCAGGCTCCAGGCTCTGAGCTGTCAGCACAGAGCCTGATGTGGGGCTCGAACCCACAGACTGCAAGATCATGATCTGAGCTGAAGTCAGATGCTTAACTGACTGAGTCACCCAGGCGCCCCTCCACTATGATTTTTACATCCTCAGGGTAGAGGTTACTTTTTAAAAGCCCAGGTCCTTATTTCTTGCTTCTAGAAGCAGTCTTTTGCCAAGGCTGGGGATGTGCTCTCATATGAAGAGGAATTTGACAAAATGATTAAGCAACTTTGTCCCATCATGGCTGTTCATGGAGCAGAGTTATAACCTGCCCCAAGAACTGCCCCAAGATCCTCATTCAACACAAAGTGGCACATCCTCTGTGGTTTTCTGAGATCCAGGAGAAACTGATTATCATTCAACGGTCAACATAAAAAATTTATTTTTTTTAATTTTTTAATTATTTTTTAAATGTTTATGTATTTATTTTGAGAGGGAGAGAGAGCGTGCACACATGAGCCGGGAAGGGGCAGAGAGACAGGGAGGGAAAGAGAATCCCAAGCAGGCTGTGTACTGTCGGCACAGAGCCCAATGCAGGGCTCAATCTCATGGGCCATGAGATCATGACCTGAGGTGAAATCAAGAGCCAAAGGCTTAACCAACTGAGCCACCCAACCACCCCCACCAAAATTTAATTTTTTTTTAAATTTCAAGTTCATTAATTACTTTGTATGTGACATATATAGGAAATAAGAACATGCAAATAAAGTCCTTTCTCTTCAGTATAATTGATATTTTCTGCACCTTTTCAACATATAGGAGAAATAGAAATGGTTGGTGTCCTGAGATACAGTTGTGGCTCCAGGATTTGTAGAATGTGACCCATTTCTTCTAATAGCCTTCCTTCACGTTCGGTTTTCTCCATCAGCTGCTTCTAGAACAGAAATGGCCTTATTTACCTTAGAAAGCCAGAGCATTGTTTTTGGACTAGAAAATGAAACTATTTAAGAAAAATCAAGTACAGAGAAAGCTTAGAAATTACGGTTTGAGATTTTTAAAGTTCTCTACAGCAGAAAGGAAGGAAGAAACCAAACTATGTTCTGCTTCCACTCAGAAGCACATTAGCTGTGGAATGAACAAGACCCTCCCTGAAACCTTCATCAATGACTCAGCATACATAAACTAATCTGTTTTCTAGCTGCCCCAACAGGAGGATGACAAGGAATAGGAACATGCACCTCATCCAAAAAGTCATCAAGGGGCTGGAACTCAGGAGGTAAAAGCAAAACTAGAATGTTGCTAAGAAAATGTAATAGTTATCCCTTTTTTTTCATGTTTACTTTTGAGGGAGAGACCGTGTGAGCAGGGGAGGGACAGAGAGAGAGGGGGAGACACTGAATCTGAAGCGGGCTCCAGGCTCCGAGCTGTCAGTACAGAACCTGACTCAGGGCTCAAGCTCATGAACCCCAAGATCATGACCTGAGCCGAAGTCAGAGGCTTAACTGACTGAGCCACCCAGATGCCCCAACAGTTATCATTTTTAAAGACGTGCAAAATTTCCCTAGCTGTTGTCAGAAAAAGATGGCTACCCCTATTAACTGAGAGATTCCAACATTTGGGAATAAGATTTTCTGGAGTCCCTGCATTTGCTCTTGTTTTGCCTGTATTAACCTCCATGCCATTTAAGCAAAGATGCAACCTCACACAACCCCTTAGTGGCAACGTTGTGAGGGATTTGGGGTGGTGCTTTCACAGTAACCCAGTACTCAAGTCTTTGCTCCCTTACTTTATGCTTACTTCTTGGTTTGGAAAGACCCATCCCAGGGCCAAGCAGAAAGTAAAAGTGAGTGTGGAAGACACAGGGGTACTGGGATTGTGCTGAGCTGCAGGGGGGCTGCTCTCACTGAAAGCAGGACCCAGCCAATTGTTGCCTTGTTTGATTGTCAGCACATGTTGCTAGGTATTCTGAGTTTTGAGAAGAACCTGAATTGAAAAGGAAAAAAAAAAAAAAAAAAAAAAAAAAAAACTCCTGAATTCTAAAGATCAACAACTAGCTGTTTTTGAAACACTGAGTAGGTCAACCTAGCTGGTGTTGGGACCAAATTCAGCCCAGAGGAACCTTCTCCCCAGAGACCTTTCAAGGCAGGTGGCTGCTTTATAAAATAACTAAAGCCCCATGGAATGTGGAGCAAAGCTAATGTTTGGGGTGGGATCTGTTGAGGGAAATGATAATTTGAGTTTGCTTCTAATAACGGATTATGTGGAGTCCCTGCGGGGACAAGGACATCCAAAGAGCCTTCACAAACATGGCCATGTGCAGCAGGATTGAATGGTGCAACCATTCAAACCATCACAGTGAACCACATGAGCAGAGGTGGTAAAGTAGGAATTTTTTTTTTTTTTTTTAATTTTTTTTTCAACGTTTTTTATTTATTTTTGGGACAGAGAGAGAGACAGAGCATGAACGGGGGAGGGGCAGAGAGAGAGGGAGACACAGAATCAGAAACAGGCTCCAGGCTCCGAGCCATCAGCCCAGAGCCTGACGCGGGGCTCGAACTCACGGACCGCGAGATCGTGACCTGGCTGAAGTCGGACGCTTAACCGACTGCGCCACCCAGGCGCCCCAAGTAGGAATTTATTTTAACACCACCAGTATGTCAACTCTAACCATGTTCTGCCCCATGTGTAAATTGCAGGGATTATGGACATTCCAGAACCTGGATACATTCATGTCTGAAGAGTAGGGTGTCCAGCCTTTCCTAAAAAATAGGAACAGGAATAGGAGAAGAGGGGGCTTGCATGCAGGGCTGAGGACTTCAGAGTTTCTCATCTCATCAGAGACCTTTTCTGGCCTGTGTTCCCAGAGAGCATGCAGGGGACATCTGGGCTCACACATTAGTTGCGTGTGAGTGAGTTTTAATTAAAGCCCAGGGCTTTAAAAACTCCATGTTTCCCTCAGGTAACCTTTAAAACCACAATTCCTTAATTCAGAGAATTCAAATCTCCTTAAGAAAACAAGGTAGCTTTTTATCTAGGAGTAATGTTGCTTCCAGACTCCTTTTCTTGATGTGTTTTTTAATGCTTTATGGATGCTGCTCCCTCCTTGTTCAGAGCAAACCCTATCTTGGTATCCTAGAGGCTGGTAAATGCAGTTGGAGGGACACCTGTGGTCCCAGGATGGAGAGGTGGTACCCAGCCCTTCAAGACTGTCCAGCAGATTCAGCTCTGGTGTCAGAGGCGGCTGGATCTCCTGCACAAACACTTGGTAAAGAGAAACTTCTAGAAGGCACCTCTTGGAAGCCTGGCTTCCTCCAACCTTCCTGGCTGACCATGGCACCTCCCTGGGAATGTGCTATGTCAGGTCGTGGGATACAGAAGTGTCTCCAAAAGGCGCTGTCATCATTATCATATCTATACCCACCTAGGGCTTTCTCTTTGCTCCACACTTTGGCCATAGTTGGTCACTCCACCTTCAGGGCCATTGGGCACTATTTTTGTCCTCATTCTATAGATTGGGGAATAGAGGATGAGAGGGCTTATGTTATGTTCTCAGCATCTGTAAATGGCTTCAGGCCCAGGCAGTTGGCTCTGGATGCTGTTCTCTGACCTACTGTGCTATTCTGCCTCTCACGGTTCCCTGCAGCCAGGAAAACAACATCCAGATGAGAACAATCAATACATCAGTTCAACTTTAAGGTGCAGACTGGGCTGTGTCACCTGACACTGAACTCCTCAAAGGCCTACAGACGAGTCTGCCCACAGCACCCCCCAGCAGAGGTTGCCCCTTCCAGGTGCCATCTCATATGTTCATGATACTATACACATCAGTGTTATGATGTGTTTAGTCACTAGCCTGCAACACTGGCCGAGGAGAGAGTGCAAGTACCCTGGGAGAATAGAATTGTGGACCATTATGTGGAATTTGGTTCCTGTCTTCCCACCTGAGTCCCATGGTTAGTTTATGGACAGTTTCCATTTTTAGCCTGAAATTGGCCTAGATGTCTTTAACTTTGGAACCAGGCCTCCTTGCCTGGGCAGCATAGCAAGCACTCCATCCATGTCCATTACTATTAACTCTCTAAGTCATGGAGAAGATTCAGGGTATATTCAGAGGCAGATTTGCCAAGAGCCGTTTCCATTCACTTTAACAGCAATGTCTTCAGTGCCCAGTACTGAGCATGCCTGAGCAGAACTGGAGCCTTCTTCCATAATGCTTTCTAATGGAAAATTCAAAAGCAAGGCCCAAGAACTCAGAGAAAGAACACAATACCCAATACCATTTGTGCTGATTGATGATAGAGACAAGGCAGTTTCCATCCAGAGAAGGAAGAAAAGTGAAATTGATAGATGTCTCTGCGTGTCCAGGACTGCGTGCTCAGGACTGTCACCTACGCTGTGGCCTTAGATCCTCACAACTAGCTGGTGAGCTTAATAGTATTATCTGGGGCCAGAAAGGACAGAAAGTGATCTGAGGCACTGGCTCTGTGGGACCATGGGTTTGTGACTACGAGGAGACAAGGTTGAGAGCGGGGGCAGGGGGAGTGGAGAGCAGAAGACAGGTGAGGAGTTAGCCAGGCTCTGGACACACATTACCTTACTGGGTCTGACTTCAAAATAAACAACCACCCAGTCAAAGCAGAAATCATGGACCAAGCCTTGTTCTTCTCTGTACCTCTATAATGGCTGAAAAAATGTTTTATATTATTGAAAGAATGAATTAATAGTATCATTTGAGGGCTCTTACGGAGCAGAAACATGATGGATACTCAGAAGAATAATAAATTTAAACCCATGATTGCTGTCCTCAAGTCTTTCCCTCTGACTTTAATTCTCAATTATCTCTCCACATGTCTGCAGCTAAGAACTGAACATCTCATTAGAATATGGGGCAAATGCTGAAGACACAGAATTCTAGGAGGCAGGAAAACAGGCTAGATCGGGAGCCCCTGAGGGTCTCATTCTAACTCCAGCAAACCCTGGGGCTTCCAGGGACATCTACACCCTTCAGGTGGTTGGGGATGAACGGCGCAGAAGGTTGTTTGGTGCCTGCTGTGAGACCCAGGTATTTAGGGTCTACAAGGCTCACAGGGCAGCCATGACTGGGAAGCCATAACTGGCATGTGGCCCCCAAAACTAGAATTTATTTGTTCCCCAGAGTTGATCAACACCAAGAGGCTGTCTCACACAGTACCTAAGTACACTGAGGCTGGTGTTAAAACCAGAAGGCCAGCAAGACATAAAAGCAAGAATATAACCAGACCACCGCATGTCCAAGACCAGAGTTAGGAGGAAACGTCAGACAACTCACATTTTAATCTTTTTATTCACTTTGAAATTGCATCGTGTCCATCTTCATTCCAAGAGCAGGCCATCCACAGGCCCTGGGCAGGATGTGTTGGAGGGGCACAGTCTCTCCCCTGGTTGTTTCTCAAGTAGGCAGGGCTCTGTCTTCAGGTTAGCTCTTTGTTTTCATAAGAAAAGACTTCAGCCAAATAAGCGTGTCTAGCTCAGGAAGAACTTTATTAGTAAAGTATCTCTTGTGCCTCTAGGCTCTCACTGGTATGTATTGCCTTCAGTAGCGTGGGGCCCAGAGTGGAAGGGCACCTTTTTGTATCTCATGTCGAAAGCTTGGATTTTCAGTAGATCTGAACCATAGCCTAGGCCACCACATTAATTGCTTTAACTTCTTACTTCTCATTTTCCTGATGTATAACATGGAAAAATAGCATCAAGTCCAGAAATTTGGAGTAAATGGCATGGCATATGAAAGTGGTGCAGGGCTGAGCTCCAAAATGGGGCCATTCATGGGTGCATTTTAATCACAAGGACAGCCTTCAGTGTCCCCTTGGGCTTCCCCTCCTTCTACTTCCTTCTCAGCAGTTAGAATTCAGACAATGTCTGCAAAGACAGGATTGTGCTCAGAAGGGGTTGACAAATCTTTGAGTGGGCACCAAGCACCAATATTCACAGAGAGGCCCAGTACAGAGGCCCAAATTCCTGCCTCTATTTACCACAAATTCTGACCTATGCAAGGCAAGGGGACTAATAAGTTGTCCTGAACAGGGCAGACCTTGGTCCATCCAGTCTCCTACTGCAAAAATTCCCACATCTTGGTGGCATCTTCATGCAGTTTGGGGGAAGCAGATGTTGACAGATAAGTTGATATTTCCATTCTTGCTAACTTTAGAGCTGGCACCTAGCTTAATGCTTTTATAGACTGAGGATAAATGCTCTTTTGTAGAGCATGAAGAATCTCATGGGGAGAATTTAGGAGCTAGAACTCTAAGGCTTGGGTGAGAGGTTCAGACTCCAGTGGCCCCAGGCCTGAGGGAAGGAGGAATCCAGTCTGCCGATCTGGTAAAGTACAGAGCACAGTGCCTGGCCCACATTCCAAATACTTCTCACTGTTAGCTTTATATCATTGTGACTCTGCGGACTCCTGGCCATGCAGGGCCTGGTAAGGGTCCTGGCACAAAGTAGGACCACAGTAAATTTTTACTATGAGTGAGTGAGTGAGTGAGTGAGTGGACAGATTTGAATCCCACCCAGCCCTCACTCAGCTGCCCGTAAGTCTGTGATTTCAGAGCCTTGAGAGAGAAGGTGCTTCTTGACCCTTTTTTCACTATGCTTCCCAAGTTGGCCCATGACTATATCAGGCTGCCCACCTCACTTAAAGGAAGAGCTCTGTCCAGGAGACCAGCTATAAAGCAGGAGCCATCACTAGTCCAGGCTAGGTGCAGGACTGGGCACTGTGCACACAGCATTAGGGACCAGCAAGAAAACCTAGCCAGGCACTGGGCATCAGGCACCTGGCACCAGGCAGGTACTCACAGCTGGAGGCCCTGACCCCTGTAGACCACTGACCATTCCCAGGCTCAGCCTAGAGGCTCCCTGAAGTTTCCTCCACAAGGTCTAGGCAGGAGCCAAGAATCTGCTGCTGAAACAGACCTCAGCAGTGAGTCAGGAAAAAGACTGAGGGATCTGAGTATGGATGGCACCTGTTCCAGTGTAGACACAGCAACCTATTGCAGGAGTACCTGTCAGACAGGTCAAAAATCCCTTATCCAAAATTTTAAAAAGCTCTGAATCCTGAAAGCCTTTTCATAAATTTGATGTCAAAACTCACTGGGTGAGAATATTTGACTGAAGTAACAGAAAAGTATTTATAGTATTTATTTATCTCACTTAATGTTAATGTTTCTATATTTAACTACATAAATATTAGCATGTTTGATTGTGAGACATTGCCCTCAATCCTGCAGGGAGTGGAACATAATATAAATTGTGTGTGCCACATTAGCTTCCTAAATGCCAAAGCGCACCCCCCCACACACACACACACAAAAACACCAAAAAAACAAAACAAAACAAAACCCCTGAATTCTGCAACCCAATTGGCCTCAAATAGTTTGATTAAGAAAATATACACCTGGAATAGTAAGATTGGCAGCTAGCACTCATACTGGGTCTTACATCTAAATGCCTCACTCTATTCTCTCTTTTAATCCTTGCCAAAATCTTAAAAGGCGGATGCTATCATTTTTATCCCTGTTATAGAGAAGGGAAAACTGAGGCTCAAAGAAATAAAATAACTTGCTCAAAGTAGACACAGTAAGCGATAGAGTTAAGAATCAAACCCAGGCAATCTGCTTGAATGTCAGCCTTTTTAACAGCTGTTCTATGCTGAATTGGAGTAATGTTAACTAAGAAATGTCTTACTCACCCAGCGACCTTGTCTGCCTGGGCCAGAGACGATGTTTTACCCGGAGCTGGCAACAAGCCTCCATCTTTGTCAAACATAAGATGCATGGAAAAATCAACAGGACAATGCATTAATTAGCAATTAGAGTGTACTTACAACACAATCCCTAATCTTAATGATAATTTATTTCATTTATGCTGCTGAGGCATCTGAACAATTCCTTATCCATTAAAAAAAAGGGCGGAAGAAGAAGAAGAAAGAAAATTTTTAAAAGTGGAGACTGCTTTTCCATAAGACAGGGCCATGCCTAAGTCATGTTTGAGAGGCACTCTGCAAAGCCCCCAGCCCCCAGTACCTGGACCAGACCCTAATGGGACCTGGATCCTGTGGCTGGCCTTTGGGCAAAGCTGTAGGAGACCCTTGAATACTAGGGTGATAAACCGGCCCTTTCTGAGGGATGCACTTCCTGTTTGCAAAGAGGGATTCTGAGAACGCCTTTTTTGCACCTGGCTTTCCGCCATATCAACATCCACTTTCCTAGGCGGGTTTATTTCCTATCTGCCACAGTGCTGGGTAGAAATGTCTAGTAGACACACTACCAACATCAAGAGGTCGAGATGCTCTCTCTTGGGCCTCGGTCTGCTGTGCTAAAATTAATGCTCCTAATTTCCCACTGGGAAGCCTTAGTGATTACTCGATCCCTGGCAAGAACTTCAGCCCCTGCCCCAAACCCTGTTCCTGTGGCTGTTTTATTCTACATGCTTCGGTGTTCAGTGTTGGCTCTTGTTTCAAGGAGACCTGCACACAACTTAATGAAGACCAGATCAAGTTTTGCAGGTAAATCTGGTTCTTGGTAAACTACAGTTCCCACAGGCATGTGTGGCATGCTCTGCAGCCAGGAAGGTTTTGGGAATGTGTGCTGTCCTCCGCACCCTGGAAGGCCACCTCTGAGGATGAGTTCACTTGGAGGAATGGGGTGTTTTGGTGGGACCACTCAGGGCTAGTTCCCTTCTGATGAGTGATGCCTGGATGGGTTTTGGATTCATTTATCTACTTACCTGGTCCTTCCTAGAAGCAATGCAGAGAAACAATTACTCGTGTGGGTTGTAGAGTTATATAATCTGGATTCAAGCCACAGCCTGACCCCCTCCTATCTCTGTGACCATGGGCAAATTATGGAACCGTCTTAACCCTCAGTTTTCTCACCTGTAGAAGGGAATAACAATGAGAACTGGTTCTCAATATTGTTTTGAGAGTTAAATGGGATAATGGCTGAAAAAAGCTCAGCACAATTCCTAGAACTCAAGAAGTAATAGCTATTATTTTTAGTCATGTAACCAGCATTCATTGGGCACTTACTGTGAGCCAGGCACTGTCCTAGACAGTAGAGATACAGCAGGGAACACAACGGGAAGTTCTCTAGCACAGAACTTACCTTTCTGTGTTCATTGCATTCCTATTCATGCAAGCCTCACAGACAGAAACCTAGCGCGGCAGCCTTCCTCCAAGTGTGACCCAGAACACTTTTGTCTGGGTCCCTGGTCAGATAACTTTTTTAAAAAAAATCTGATTATAATCTTACAGTCAGTAATTATAACTCTCCAGTCTTATAATAATCTGTAGATGCCCCATGCACAGCCTCAGATCAATAGGTCTGGGCCATCCTACAGTAAAGAGGCCTGCTTAACTTTGATTAAACCTGTGTTTCTCGAACTTACATGACCACAAGAAATCGTTGCTAATTCCTGTTAGACTGACGGCCATGGGTCTACGCTCAGAGGAGCACATGAAGGCAGTGCTCAGCTAGAGATGACTCAACAGGCAAGTACAAGATAGAGTGAGGAGTACCTGGGTCTGTACTTTACCGAGCTGCGAAACAAATCCTTCCCTGCTCTCAGGGGCAGGAGGCTCTCTCCAGTAGCCAGCGCTGGCCTGCTGTCAGGGTCTGTCCCAGGTGCATCGGCCTGTGTGTGAATTCAGTATCAACAACTAGAGGAGCATCAGCCTGACCATCCTGGTCCACAGACGCCCAGCTCTGGGGCACAGGCTCACGTCTCCCACTGCAGACCTCTCTCCTGCAGCCCCTGCACAGGACTCCTTCCCTTGTGGGCCGCTACATTCCTTCCCCACTGGGAGTTACTTCTGGAGAGGTGGGAAGGGCAGGGCTTGAGCCCTAAGTGCTAAACTTTCCCTCCTCTGCAGAGAGGTCCATAAATCTGTAACCAACGTTTGCCCCCTTTGGAATAAACTCCTAATTGATTTCTAAAGATTGCTGTTTGCAAATTAAATTACACTTCCCTTATCCATTATATAAAGAAGCATAAAGCAGTCACCTCTCCTGGGCACACACCCCCTCCTCAGACTCCTGGGGTGTGATTACATTACTTCAACTGCAGGGCTTCCATTCAACTCAAGCTTCATGAATTGTTTCTCTTGCTTGTTTAATTGCCCATGTCTTATTACAGAGACAATTTATTGTTTTAGTGCAGCATAAAGTTCAAATATTTTATGCAAGATGAATACGGCCACTGACATTTTTATTCTCTTCTCAAGTTCACACATACAAAATCCACATTGGAAACTTTTCAAAATGTTTGTGGCCAATACTGCAAAATGTCAAAACCTCCATAAGCTGTTTTGTTTTGTTGTTGGTTTTTTCAAAGAAAAGACTCTAAAGAGTATATTTCCTTTTCTAACATTGCTGGGGATTTTATGGAGTGATACTTACTGGCACAAGCTCATGAAGAACGTCCCCTAGGTGTGAAAATGCCTTTGAAAACACATTGGGAATGAACTGTTGATATACACAACAACTGGAATCACTAGAAAATGGTACTGAATGAAAAAAGCCAATCCCCAAAGGCTACAACCCGCATAACTCCATTCAGATAACATTTTTTGAAAGACAAAATTATTGAAATGGAGAATAGCTTAGTGGTTGCCACAGGTTTCGGAGGGGGAGGAAAGTGAGGATAGTAGGTGTGGCTCTAAAAGGGTAAAGGGAGGGATCCTTGTGGTGATGGAATCTGTATCTTGGCTGCATCCACGTTGATATCGTGGTTGTGATACTGTGCTATAGCTTTGCAAGATGTTGCTACTGGGAAAAAACGAGTAAAGGGTACACAGGATGATTTCTTATAACTGCGTGTGGATCTATAATTATCTCAAAATAAAAGTGTAATCTAAAAAGCACATTGAAAAACACAGAGAAGTGACTAGATACATGTATAGCTATGCAACAAAACTTGATCCATTGTACAATTGGGCATTGTACAAATTAGTATGGATATTCATTGTACAATTCTTTCCACTCTTCTCCATGTTCCACAATTTTCACAGTAAGCTATTGGGAAAAATATAATGGAAATGTGAGCAATAGCCCTGACAAGACACTTGTTATATTCTGTTTTTCTTCTTGTGTTTGTTTGTTTGTTTGATAGCGGCTATCCAAACAGGTGTAAAGTATAGCTCATGGTGGTTTTCATGTCCCTGATGATTAGTGATGTTGAGAAAATTTTCAGACACTTGTTAGGCATTTGTCTTCTTTGAAGAAATGTCTATTCAAATCTGTTTGCCTATTTTGAAGTCAGGTATTTAGTTTTTTGTTATTGACTTGTAAGAGTTCCTTGTGGTTTTTGGATACTTACCCCTTACCTGCTATAAGTTTGCAAATAATTTCTCCCATTCTATACGTTACCTTTTCACTCTGCTGATTGCTTCCTTTGCTACACAGAAGCTTTTTAGTTTAAGTTAGTCACACGTGTCTAAGTTTGCTTTTATTTCCTCTGCCTTTGGTGTCATACTCAAGAAAGTATTGCCAAAACCAAAATTATGAAGCAATTGCCCTACATTTTCTTGTAGGGTTTTGTAGTTTCTTACATTTCTGTTCTTACATTTAAGTATTTAATCCCTTTTTAGTTTCTTTTTGTTTATGGTATAAGTGTCCAATTTTATTCTTTGCAGATGGATATCCAGTTTTCTCCAGCACCACTTATTGAAGAGACTGTCTTTTCCCTATTCTGTTCTATCTAGGTATCTATCTATCTGTTCTTTTCCCTATCTCTGTTCTCTCTAGGTATCTAATCTGATTTATGCCAGTATAATCCATTGTTGATTACTGTAGCTTTATAATATGCTTTGAAATCAGGAAGCTTTGTTCTTTCTCAGGATTATTTTGGCTATTCAGGATCTTTTATGGTTCCACGTGAATTTTGGGATTGTTTTTCTATTTCTGCAAAAAGTAACATTAAAATTCTAAGGAGGTTGCATTGAATGTACAGAATGATTTGGATAGTGTGGACGTTTTAATATTAAGTCTTCCAGTCCATGAAAATAGGATGTCCATTTGTTTTTGTCTCCAATTTCTCTCATCCATGTCTTGTAGTTTTCAGTGTACAAGTCTTTCACCTAATCAGCTGATCCCTAAGGATTTTATTCTTTTTGGTGTTACAGTAAATGGTATCACTTATTAATATCCTTTTAACATAGTTCAGTGTTAATATATAGAAATGCAACTGATTTTTGCATATTGAATTTGTGTTCTCCGACTTTACCGAATTTGTTTGTTAATTCTAACTTTTCAGGGAGAATCTTTAGGGTTTTCTACATATAAGACCATGTTATCTGTAAATGGGGACAATTATACTCTTCCTTTCTGATTTGAATGCCTTTTATTTCTTTTTCTTGCCTGACTGTCCTGGCTAGGACTTCCAGTACTATGTTAAATAGAAGTGAGAGTGAGCTTCCTTGCCTTGTTCCAGATCGTAGAGGAGAAGCTTTCAGTTTTTCACCTTTGATAATGATGTTTGTTGTGGACTTATATGGCTTATATTATATTGAGGTAATTTCCTTCTATTCCTAGATAGTTGATCATTTCTTCATGAAAAGGTGTTGAACTTTTTCAAATGCTTTTCCTGCTTCTATGGAGAGGATCGTGTGATTTTTATCCTTCATTCTTTCAAAGTGGTGTATCACATTGGTTGGTTTGCATATGTTGAAACATCCTTGTATCTCAGAGATAAATCCTACTTGGTCATGGTATAATGATCCTTTCAAACTGTTGTTGAATTCAACTTGCTAACATATTGTTGAAAATTATTGCATCGATATTTGTTAGACATATTGGCCTGTAGCTTTTTCTATTTTATTTACTTATTTATTTATTTATTTATTTAGTAGTGTCATTGTTTGCTTTAGTATTAGGGTAATGCTGGCCTCATAAAATGAGTTTGGAAGTATTCCCTCCTTTTCAGTTTTTTTGAAAGTTTGAGAAGGATTGCTGTAAATTCTACTTTAAATGTTCGGTAGAATTCTCCAGTGAAGCCATCTGGTCCTGGGCTTTTCTTTGTTGAGAAGTTTTTGATTACTGGTTCAATCTCCTTACTAGTCATAGATCTGTTCATATTTTCTATTTCTTCATGATTCAGTTTTGGTAGGTTGTATGTTTCTAATAATTTATCCATTTCCTCTAGGTTAACCAATTTGTTTGGCATATAATTGTTCACAGAAGACTCATCATTCCTTATTTCTTTTCTAAAGAAAATACTTATTTATTTATTTTGAGAGAGAGATTGAGAGAGAGGAAAAAAAAGCATGAGCAGGGGATAGGCAGAGAGAGAGAGAGAGAGGGAGAGAGAGAGAGAGGGAGAGAGAGGGAGAATCCCAAGAGACTACACACTCAGTGCAGAGCCCAATGCAAGCCTCAATCTCACGACCGTGAGATCATGACCGGAGCCAAAATCAAGAGTCGGATGCTTAACCAACTGCACCACCCAGGTACCCCTTTTTTTCTTATTTCTGTGGCATCAGTTGAAATGCCTCTTCTTTCATTTCTAATTTTGTTTGAACTTTTTCTCCTTTTTTCTTAGGTAGTCTAGCTAAAGGTTCGTCAATTTTGCTGATCTGTTCAAAAAACCAACTCTTAATTTCATTGATTTTTTTCTATTCCTTTTCTATTCTCTATTTCATTTATTTCTACTCTAATTTCTATTATTTATTTCCTTCTCCTAATTTTAGGCTTAGTTTATTATTCTTTTTGTAGTTCATTAAGGCTTAAATTTATGTTGTTTGAGATCTTTTTTTTTTAAATGTAGATGTTTACCACTATAAACTTCACTGTTAGTATTACTTTTACTGCATCCTATAATTTTTCATGTGTTATGTTTTTATTTTCATTTGTATCAGGACATTTTCTAATTTCCCTTTTGATTTCTCCATTGACTCATTGGTTGTTCAAGAGTATGTTATTTAATTTCCATATACTTGTGTATTTTGCAATCTTCTGCCATTGATTTCTAGTTTATTTTATTGTGGTCAGAAAAGATACTTGGTATGATTTCAATTTTCTTAAAGTTAAGACTTTTTTGTGATCTAACACATAATCTATCCTGAGAATGTTCTGTGTGCACTTGAAGAATATGTATTCTGCTCCTGTTAGGTGGTCTGTCTGTTGGGTCTGTTTAGTCTATAATGTTATTCAAGTCCACTGTTTCTTTATTGATCTTCTATCTGGATGTTCTATCCATTATTGAAAGTGGGGTATTGAAATCTCCCACTATTATTTTTTCCTACTGTTATTATATTGCTATTTCTTCCTTCAATTCGGTCAATGTTTGCATAATATATTTGTATAGTGTGGTATTAGATTCATATATACTTACCATTATACCTTCCTGATGAATTTCCCCTTTTATTGTTACATAATGTCTTCTTTATCTTTTGTGACAGTTTTGACTTAAAGTCTATTTTGCCTGACATAAGTATGGCCATCTCTGCTGTCTTTTGGTTGACATTTACATGGAATATATTTTTCCATCCTTTCATTTTCAGCCTGTATTAGTTCTTACATATAAAGTGAAACTCTAAGATAGCATATAGTTGGATCTTGTTTTCTTTATTTTTTATTTTAGAGGGAGAGAGAGAGAGAAGGGGGGGCAGAGGGAGAGAGAGAATCTCAAGCAAGCTCCACTCTCAGTGTGGAGCCCAACACAAGGCTTGATCCAATGACCCTGGCATCATGACCTGAGCCAAAACAAAGAGTCAGACACTCAACTGATTGAGCCACCTAGTACCCTCCCCCTTTAAAAATCTGTTCAGTCATTCCATGTATTTTGATGAGGGAGTTTATTATTTATTTTGAGTAGGCTTTATGCCCAGTGCAGAACCCAATGTGGTACTTGAACTCACAACCCTGAAATCAAGACCTGAGCTGAAATCAAGAGTTGAATGCTTTATTGACTGAGTCACCCTGACATGCCATCTTTTGATTAGGGAGTTTAAAATTTTTACATTTAAAGTAATTACTGATAGAGGGCCACCTGGGTGGCTCAGTCAGTTAAGCGTCCGACTTTGGCTCAGGTCATGATCTTGTAGTCTGTGAGTTTGAACCCCACATCGGGCTCTGTGCTAACAGGTCAGAGCCTGGAGCCTGCCTCAGATTCTTTGTCTCCCTCTCTCTCTGCCCCTTTCCCACTCACACTCTGTCTCTCTCTCTCTTCCTTAAAAATAAATAAACATTTAAAAAATTTTTAAAGTAATTACTGATAGAAAAGGACTTACTATTGACATTTTGTTCACTATTGACATTTTGTTCATTGTTTTCTGCCTGTCTTATAGAAGTTTTGTTCCTCTTTCTCTCTTTTGCTATCTTTTTTGTGTTTTATTAATTTTTTTTTGTAGGGGCATGGCTTGATTGCTGTCTCCTTTTTTTGTATTGTCTATAGGCATTTTCTTTGTGGTTACCATGGGGCATACATAAAACATCTTATAATTATAACAGCTGGGTTTGCATTCACTTTGGATGCAGTGTCCTTTTAACTGGTTTCTGGTGTTCTCACAAAGGAATTGGTTTGCGTGTTGTTGGATCAGTATCTTTATGAGAGAAGGAGGGTCTGGGGATTTCCAGTCCACCAACTTGCTCCCTAGCATCCTGAGTTATCTGTCTTTGACAAAGCAAAAACTGTATTTATGCTCCTCAGGTGGTTATTCAGAAGAGCCAGAAATTATTCAGAGAGGTAAGAAAGTAGGTATCTAAGTAAGTGAAGGGGGAAGTGCGGAAGCCACCATGCTTACTCTGGTAGCCTTCCAATACTATTCCCATCCTCTTCTTCACAGATTCCCCCAGGGCTTCTGGGGATTCAGCTCTCCAGGCTTCTCCTTATAAAGATGTTCTCTTACAAAGGCAAATCAAGATCTTGCTCTGTGCAATGTAAATTTCTAATAATAAATTCCTTTCTACCCTGTGGGGACATAGACAGTCTTCAGCTGGCTAGTTCTCTCACTGTGCTCTCGTGATTGTCACGCTGAACAGGATGTGAGGTGGGAGCTCAAACTGTTTTTTTTTTTTTGAGATACAATTATTATAGAATCTATCACATGATATTAAAATTATTGCTTTCTGATCTGTCTTCTCTAATAGTCTGAGCATTTTGAAGGATGTGCCTGATTCATCTCTTTGCCCTTAGGGTAGGGCTTGGTAAAGTAAATGCTTAGCCAGTGTTTCCTGCATGACTAGAATGGATGGGTGGATGGATGGATGGATGGATGGATGGAGCGAGCACTGATGGACTATCAGGCCACAGTGAGCAGGGGCAGGAGGTAGT
Organism: Panthera uncia; assembly: GCF_023721935.1. Lineage (NCBI taxonomy): Eukaryota > Metazoa > Chordata > Mammalia > Carnivora > Felidae > Panthera > Panthera uncia. The sequence continues at coordinate 120,458,163 of NC_064810.1, read as the reverse complement.
TTGGGCATTGATTTTTGATGTATGTAACAGTATATCCTAACAGCAGTGACATGAGACGAATATATTTGTTGGAAAGGTTCCACATGGCAATGTAGTGTGGTCAAACAGGCAGCTAGCCTAAGTGCAAAGGGATATGTCAAAACCATGGGTATTTTAGACCCACCTGTAATATCCTCAATGAGTAGACATAGTCCAGTCCCTGAAACATGCCTCAAATAGTAAATACAGCCATTTTAGAAACCACCTTTGAATGTCCTGTAAACCCTACATATGATACCAAACTGATATTTGTAGAGGGAATCCTTCCCAAATCACCCTCAGAATATTATAGTCTCCCTAGAGACAAAGAACATTATGTAGGATCTCAGGAGACTTTACTAGCAGGTCAGCTTGGCAATTCCTGAAGGCAACAAGATAGCTCAAACTTGGGTTTTAAACAGGGAAATAATTCTCTCATTTATTTTATAAGTCAAGTATTTCTCCATAGTAAAATATTTAATGTAGATTCTCCCCTAATTCAGGCCTTTCTCATCCCCATGACAATCAAAGCCCATGGTGAGCATTGGGAAAGGAGATATTATCAAGAGATAAAGGGGACCAGTAGGATCTTGACTTTTTTAAGGGAGTTCCCACTATGTCAGGATGTCACCCAAGAGTCCTTCATACCTGAAGTAGATATACTGTCTCCTCTTCCTGGCTCCAGAGTTGTTAATATCCTTCCCATCATCCAGCACTGGATGAACTCCACAATTTCATAAATAGTAACCCTCTAAGTTTTAAATATCTAAGTGTATCCCCATCACACACAAAAAAAGAGATTGAAATAAGGTTTTATGATTTAAAAAAAAAATGCAGACTGTCTCAGGAGCAGAGAATTAATCATCACAAAAATACCTTCCACAGTAAAACACAAGGGGAGGAGACAAATTCAGGTCAGGCAAGTCTGAAATACCCAGCACTATGCCCTTAAACTAGTTTTCCCATTATAGCTCATCTCAGGTCTAGAGCAGTACTCCACACAGAGGTGTTCAATAAGAACCTGAGTTTCTCTTACCTGATTCCCAATTCAAGTGTCCTGCACATTCCATCCCTCAACTCTTGTCCCTTGGTTGTCTTTTCTAGATAATATTGAAGAGGTACTGAACTGTAAGATCCATTTAGGTAGGGACTGTAACGTTTCAGTGCATTTTTGAATTGCAACATGGAGCATAATGCCAGGTACGTGATAGTCACCTTATTAGCCTCTGCTGAATTAAAGGCTTAAAGGTTTCAGATTTGAGTTGTATGATGAGGTGGTGAGGAGCACAGGCTTCCTATATTTAAAACCCAGCTCTGTCATTTTCAAGCCATGTAATCTAGGGTGAGTTTTTTTTTTTTTTTTTTTTTTTTTAACAGAGGATAATAATGGTACTGGAGTATTGGTACTGGGTATCACTGGGTTGTCGTGAGAGTTAAATAAGTAAATATTTTCAAAGTGTTTATAACGGTGTGTAGAGTACAGTACCTACTAAATAAATGTTATTCATTTTCTTATTGAAATCTCTGATGTGGCTTATGGAATAGAAGTGCATAGGCTTCAAAACCAAAACAAGACAAAACACTTCACGGATGTATGTTTCAATGCCACCTCCAAAATCTACTGGCACTGCAAACCTAGTCAAGTTGCTTTTCCCACTGATTCCCAGCTCTCTCTCTCTTTTTTTCCCCTTTATTTTCCATTTTTTTGGTTTTTTTTTTTTTGTTTTCTTGTTTGCTTATTTGTTTGTTTTAGTATAATTTATTGTCAAGTTAGCTAACATGCAGTGTATACAGTGTCCCCATGGTTTCAGGAGTAGATTCCCATGATTTGTCACTTACACATAACACCCAGTGCTCATCCCAACAAGTGCCCTCCTTGATGCCCATCACCCATTTTCCCCTCTCCCCCCCATCAACCCTCAGTTTGTTCTCTGTATTTAAGAGTCTCTTATGGTTTGCTTCCTTCTCTTATTTGTAAAATAAGAATAATCAGATCCAGACATACAGCTGTTGGAAGCGTTATAGGAGTTAGTCCATGTGCCATCCCTGACAATGACTGTTATGTCACTCTTTCTTGGTCCTCCTCCTCTCCTCCTGGGTGTCCTTTCCTTTCCTCATGGTTTCCCTACTCTGTCCATCTCTCCCCAGGAATTCCTCCTAGGCCTTCTGTTCTTCTTACTGTATGCACTCTTTCTGTGTGATCTCATCGCTACCACGGCTTCTATCACAGTCCCAATGTTCTAAACTCCTGCCTCTTGCCCTGATCTCTCCCCTAAGTCCCAGTTCCAGTATCTTCACTAGTCTGGCTTACAGCCACAGAAAGTTAACAAGTCCAAAGCTGAAGTCATCACCCCGCTTCCAAACCCAATCCTCCTCTGTATTGAACATTGCACTAAATGACATTAGCACCCACCCAGTTAGTCTGAAACTTGAGTGTCTTCTTAAACACTCTCTCACACCAAGCTTTATCAGATCTAGCTTTTAATTCTTTCCAATACTATTCCCTTCTCTCTGACCCCTGTTAGTAGCTTAGTCAGGGCACCAGCTCTTTCCTAGGTGACTTCCAGAGTGTCTTGAACACTGGCCTCTCCTCTATATTGTCACCCCTTAGTCCCTTCATTTCTATACCAAAGTCTTAGTAAAATGTCTTTAGATTAAAAAAAAATTCAGACATTGTTTCTCCTTGGTTTAAAAGGCCTCATTGTACTCCCATTGCCCTAAGAATTGGACCCCCTTTCTTCAGACTGAAAAGGTCTTTGACAGTCTGGCCCCAGATTGTCCGTCACCCCATTTCCCTGCATTTCCTACTTACACTCAGTTTTCTGGTTCTGCAGTCACATTGCTTTAAGTTCACATGCTCCTTCCACCTATAGCCTTTGCACATTTTTCACTCTGCCCCTCCTTCACTTGGTTGACTTTGCATCCTCCAAGACTTGAGATATCAATAGAGGCTTACCTTCTCCCTGATAGCTGCTTCTAATTCCCTTCTCCTGGTCTGTATACGGTACCCTCCTCATGTAGTACGTCTTAGCTTCCACCTTTCTAGCACACACAACATTGGCTTGGGCTGTGTATTTATACCTTCTTCCCCCTTTGGGTTATGAACTTTTTGAAAACAGGGGAATTACATAATTTATCCTGTATTTATTTATAATATCTGGCATATAGTAGTCACTCAGTAAGGATGAATGAATAAAACAGAATTGATGGAAATTAGTTGACATGCCCTTCTCTTCTGCAGAGCCCGTCTGACAAGAGTTTGACATGAAGGAGCAAAAATGTTTTCCCTGCTATAAATAGCTTGTTACTGTTCTTCAGTCTGTCAGTACATCTTGCATTCATTCTAGATACTCAGAATCCAAACCTTTCTTGGACTGGTTGGAATGTCCTGGCTCCAGGTGACTACTAGAATGTCCATTCAAAGAAAAGCATATTTTCTTACCTTGCCCTCCTTTCTACAGCCCCTCTTTGAGAGGGAATATCTGGTGTTCTAGCACTGGGATGGCAAACCATAGCCTGGGAGCCAAATTCAGCTCACCTCCTGTTTTTACAAATAAAGTTTTATTGGAACACAGCCACGCTGTTCATTTATGTATTGTTTGTGGCTGCTTTCATGCTACAGTGGAAGAGTTGAGTAATCATGACAGAGACCATATGGCCTGCAAAGCCTAAAATATTTCCTCCCTAGTCTTTTATATAAAAGGTTTGACGACACCTGCTCTAGGGCTTTGCTCAAGAGCATCTGGACCCATTCAGCTCTGTGCTGAGATTCAAATATGCAAGACATAAACCAAGAAAGGGTCACAGTCTTAAATCCAATTTCCATGGCTGAAAAGCATTTCTAATACCTTCCCTTTGATAATGCTTTATGTTTTTCTAAGAGCTTTCATATTCATTAAGGAAAAGATCTTCAAATACAAATACTCCTGCTCCCAGGTGAGTCCCACACTGCTGCTCTGCAGATCATACTTCGAGTTACAAGGCCGTGGAGCAAAGGCTCTGGAGTCTCATGTCTAAATCAGGCTTGCTCCTTACCAATGGTGTGTACTTGAGCAAGTAAGGTGCTTGACCCTCTGGGTCTCAGTTTCCTTCTCTGTAAAATGTGCTCAGTGAAAGTGACATACTGCCAAAGTTATAGTGGAGAATAGATGGGGCATGGAAAGATTTTATCAAAGTGTTTGGTTTATTCAAAATGTTTAATAAGTGCCAGCTGTTATGGTCTTATTCAGCTGTGTGCTCAGCACCATGGTAAGAGATTCCAAGAAGCTCTCCTGGATTTGTTTGTTCCTTCCCAAAAAAGAATAGCTTAGCTTAAGAATAGCCAGATACCTAAAACTTCTTTTCTTTATACTACTCCTCCACATGAAATCATCTGTCTATCTCAGTGCCCACATGAGAAGATCGTAAAAGGATTGCATCCGTTTCATCCACTCTGATCTCATTCCGCTTCTATCACTCTCAGTGCGTCTTGTCCCTGCCCTGGTCACTCTTGTTCTTTTGCTTTATTAATGTTGTATCCCTAAGCTTGCCTTCTTTCATCCCTCCTCTCCGCCTGTCTCAAAGCCCAGCAGGCACACCACTTCCTGCAGGAAGCCACCTGTGACTGTGGCCACCATCCACAGTGCTCTCCTCCTGCCTGAGCTCATACAGCACCAGGAGAGACAACTGTCCTGTGTGTGAAACTTGTCTCCTCAGCTTTTATTTTGCTCTATGACTCACTTAGCCTCTCTAAGCATCAACTTCCTCAGCTACAAAGTAGGAATAATATTTATACCTCCATGTTGTTGCAAGGATTAACTATAATAATTGTTTCTTGCATGTAGTAAGTTCAAGATATATTCATTTTGTCCTCCATGTTTTTAACACATGACTCTTTGTATATAGCTGGGCACATGGATTGATTAATGTGCATTGCTGCTCCCTGTTATTGGCCTCTTAGGGCCAGATGGGAGGGGGGCCCTGACAGTTGCACACCAGCATTTTTAACCCTCTTCTTTCCCTGAAGTCTTTGCAGGTCTACCGTGTAACCTCCCAAGAAGAAAGGTGGTGGTAAAGGGGAGCTTAAGTGTGCTGGGTGCAGAAGTGGTGTGTTTGGGGAGAAACTTAAATGCACGCTTGGTGATAACAATTTTAAGTGATAAATCAAGGCTTAAGGTGTGTCCAGTGCTGTGCACCTCTGGAGACCCACCTGTTAGTCTGAGTGGCTTTAATTAATCTTCTAGTTTGTTGTGACTAACAGAGGGTCTGGTCTTACCTTTTCAAATATGCTCCGGTGAGGAGCCCTTGCTGTCTGTTTTTTCTGTGCCAGCAGGCTCCAAATCTGTTTTGCCAGTGGAACTGGGAGAGGTAGGGGCCCAGAGGGGTAGCCCCAGAATCTCCCCAGGGATCCTAAACACCCTCCTAGTGACTAGACCATTGCCTTCACAAGCTGGCAGTGAGTAGGGGGACTTATCTTCATCCAAGATTTAAATGCTGCTTTGAACTAGATGACTATAGATGAGACCACTTTATTTGCTAGAAGGAGGAAAATGAAGAAGAATAAATTGCTTGAGCAAAGCAAATTCTTAGGAGAGTAATTTCTAGGGAAAAGCCACAGATACAAAAAGAAGGTTGCAGTGAAGAGTGATACTTGGGAATGAGGCTGGAGAAAATCAAATGGTTGACCGTGGATAGTGACTATGGCAGATGGTGTCATCAAGAAGACCCATGAGTTATTGGGGTCCCAAAGCTCCCTCTGCCTATACCTCATTTTTGTCCTTGACCAAGGGTGATCCCAATTCTGAGCCTCAAGGATCAATCCTGTAAAATCATTGATTTGGATTTGATGATTTCTAAGGGCCTCTTTGCACACCTAAAATTCTGGGATCTTTTGGGAAAGGAAGCCTACAATTGTTTTTGTTTTTGTTTGTTTAATTTACTAAATACTTAAAATAGCACCCACTTTGTGCTAGCCTAAGAATTATAAAATAAAAATATTACCTCTTTTAAACCTTAACACACCCTTATGAGTTAACTCCTATTATATTAAAAAAACAAACAAACTATAAAGATGTTACTCTACTGTCTCTGACTGAGTAGACAGACTTTTCTGATGAAAAGTCTGTTCTTAATCTTACCTTTGTTTGTGTGTGTAATAGGCATTTTTTTTCTCTGGGTGAATTTAAAGATTTTACTCTTTAATATACTGTGCCTTATGTGTTTTCTTATTTCTTCTCCTTGAGGCTTATTGAGCTTTTTATGAGTTTATAGTTTTCATCAAATTTGTTAAATTTGCAATAATTGTTTCTTCAAACATTTTTTCCATCTCCACTCCTATTTTCTGGGATTCCAATTACAAGTATGTTAGGCTGTTTGATATTGTCCCATAACTCACTGATGCACTGATGCCGTACTAATTTTATTTTTCATTCTTTTCCCTTCTTTATTTCATTTTGGATAATTTCATTGCTATGCCTTCAAGTTCACTGCTCTGCTACAGTATTTAATCTGCTGTTATCTCCCATCCAGTATATTTTAAACCTCATGTATTTTTTTCATTTATAGAAGTTCTATGATAAATAGATATAAAATCATTGTCATGTGTCTACATCTGTTATTTATCTACCTATCTATTCATCTTTTTTATTTTCCATCTTTCCTATATCTGCCCATGCTTTTTGAACATATGAAATATATTTATAGTAGTTGTTTTAAATCCCTTGTCTACTAATTCTATCATCTGTGTCATTTCTGAGTCTGTTTTTATCAACTGCTTGTTCTTTTCATGTGTTTTCCTGTTTCTTTGCATGCCCGGTAGATTTTTACTGGTTTCTGGACATTGTGAATATTACGTTGAGTTGCAGCATTTTTTATTATACCTTTAAATATTTGAGGACTTCATTTTGTAACCCAGTTAAGTGATTTGGAATCAGTTCAAGGTGTTCAAGACTTACTTTTAAGTATGGTTAGTTTGGACCAGATCAGCCGTAAGTCTACGGGTAATTTGTCCCCACACCAAAGCAGTACTCCGTGCCTCATGTATTACAAGGTTTTCCTCACTGGATGGTGGGAATGCAAACTACTCCTCGCACCAGGTGAGCTCCAGGGATTATACTTCCTGTTCCTTTAGTAGTTCTTTCCCCAGCCTTGGTGGTTTTCTTACTCGTGTGCTCTGATTGGTACTCAATCAAAGACCCGAGGGAAGTTCTTTGCTATCTCCAGAGCGTGTTCTCCTTCCCTCTGTCTTTGTCTCTGTGTCTCTTTGTCTTTGTTTCTCTCTGCATCTCCTTCCTTTCTGATACTCTTGCCCACAGATTCTAGCTGCCTTGATCTTCTCAAACTTCTGAATCTGACTTCTTAGCTCAGGGGGATTGCTGAGCTCTCTCTCTGGACACTCTCTCCCTATGACAAATCCCAGAAACTCTTGCCAAACAGTAAGCTGGGGCATAAGTTTCACCTCATTTCTTTCTCTTCTCACAGAGATCTCTATGAAGTGCTGCCTGTTGTGTAGTTTGTGTAGTTAACAATTGAAGTAGCCACGGATTTGAAATTATGTTTCTAAACTCCAGGCTCTACTGTCTCAAAAGTATTTATATAAAACAAATCAAAGCCTTTATGAGTGATTATTTGGTATTTCCCAATTACAGAAGAAAGAAATCAACATGCATGCACATAAATCCACCCAGCATTCAGAGGGACAGACCCATTACACTTATCTATGTGCTCAGAGCTAAACATGGATGCTTTTCCAAGTGTCAGCCTCAATGCTATATTTGCATCCTGTCCCAGATCTGAGGACAGACAACATTTCTCCTGACCCTTTGGGGCCATAGGATAGATTGCTAGGGCCTCTAGTTGTGGCAGATACTTGTATTGAAGAGAAATACAACCTGACTTTTCACTGCTATCTGGAAAATTTCTGTTTTCAGAGCACAAACCATTTACCCAAACAGTGTAAAGAGATTATGGTTCACTCTCTATGCTGAATTATGCATGGTTTTCAGCTAGGTAAAGTTCTCTGTGTTCTATTTTAAGAACATTTCCCTCACAGAGTGGAAAAAAAATCTATACCGTCCAGAAGAAACTACTTTTAATATATTTCACTTCTACTAGGAACCTCACCCATTTTCTTTGCATCCTGTTTTGTAATTAGTAACCAGAGATTTCTATTCACTTTTAGAAGTGGACCTTTCCTTTCATGTTTCAAGACATTAAGGGAAAAATAGAAACAAATTTCATCCAAATTTTAAAACATCTGTTGTGGTGTACTCATTATGACATCTTTTTAGAAATTAGGTTGACTAATCCTGCTTAATACATGAGAAGTGTTTGCTATTAAGCCCTGTACCTTCTCGGAACACCATGTCAAAACCATTATAATTTGAGTTAGGGATGAGTTTTAAATGTCAGCTTTAAAAGAACTATTTCAAGAATGCCTCAGAGCCTTGGGTTTGGCTACAAAGAAATTTGTGATGCATTGAAAGAATAGAATGATTAAGGCAAGAAGGGATTTGAATTCCAGAGTTTTAGTTCAGCATTCATGGTGTAAAGTACAAAGGATGTAGATCTAAAACGGAAGTTACATTTGCCCAGCTAAATTTAACACATTCCTTTGGGGGAAAATAAAAGCGACACATGGAAAAAAATATTTCTGTATATTTTTCATATGTGCTGTACATCTCATCACCTGTCCCAGTAATCTTTTTCTGCATTTGGGTTGCACAAAGTCCTTAATAGACACAATTTTTGCTGCCAGTCTCCCCAAAGGTTGGCTGTGAGGACGGGGCAGGTTGGTCGGTCGCATGAAAAGCAAAATGGTAACTCCACAATTCTGGTTCAGTCCAGACCTGTAACTCAGTTTTTTTTTTTAGGGTTGTAGAATAGACACACATACACATGTGAATTAACACACAATATGTTTGTGAGCTCTACTTATTGGTGCAAAGGTGCCATCAATTTTAAGATGCACCATATTTTTATGTGCCACTAAAAATGGAAAAATGTTGCCAGCTAACCTATGACACATGCTTTCTTGATACTTTGGAAAAAAGTTTATTTTATATGTATTAAGAGTTTTAAAATCAGAATACTATTATCACTCCTATGTATACTATAAAATACTATAAAATATAGCTAAAATTCAGTGCTTGAGCTGTCCACAAGTTATCCTCACATTCAGAGGCTGAAAATTCTAATCAACTATCATCTATCACTCAGTGCTATCTAAGTCCAACTTTTTCTGTATAGTATCATCCTCAGTACCACTGGAGCATAGCTAGGGCAGTATGTCTTAAAAGTTTCCCATTATTGTATCCAGGATTTTGTTCAAGTGCTAAAAGCCATTTTGTAAATTTTGATGTGTATACACTGTCCATGACAACTGCACTATGACTACAGCCTGGCCTGACATTGAGAGATGCCACTGATTCATTGTTTGTAAGATACATCCTGATTTCATTGATGATGAAATATGAAAAAGCATCTTAAAAGAGATCAAATTACGTATGTAGATATATGTGTGTGTGTATGTGTATATATTTGTGTGTATATACACATATATAATAGACATTTTGAAAAGAAAAAAACATCCTGTATTGTAGAATTTCACTCCAGAAAAATAGAATATGCTTCTGTCTTTCCCAGGTACAGACATTACATCTGTGCATTTCCCTCTGGCCTTGACATTTCTCTAAGCCCCAGCCCCAGCCCCAGCCATAGAGCTCTACCTTAACTGCAGCTGGATGTTCTGTTTTCTTTTTACAGTAGTGCTTACTGACCAAGTTATCACGATCAAAGAAAACAAGCATGAGACACTGCATAGCATTGTGGAAAAAGAATGAGATTTGGAAATAAAGGGACAACATTTGAGCCCCACTGAACTGTAATATTCACTGGCTATGAAACCTTAGTCAAGTTACATACCTTCACAGATCCTCATTTCTTCATTTGAAAGTAATGATACAGTTTGTTGGGAGGGCAGATGAGACATTTATACAGATATAAAATGATAACACACATGAATCTCACTTATACTGCCAGTGTGCTGACACAAGTCCTACAGGCCAGGAGGTGAGGCCTTTGCTAATGGCGGATGATCCCTGGGCTTACTCCTAGCAAAGAAGAAGAATAAAGAACTAGGGAGGATGTATGCCAGCTCTGAAAGATTGAAGCAATGAAGACACACCAGGGGATATGGAGTATTCTAAAGATGGTTAAAAGAGGTGGCCAAAGTTTTACAGGGCACTCCTAGGGTCCCTCCCCCTATACTTGCCATCTTCATCAGAGAATCTTCCTCTTCCGATGACATGATGACCATCCTTTAGGAGACTCGGAGTGGGAGAAGTGGTATAGGTCCCTGATAATTAGTTGTAATGTATTGACATCCCAGGAGATGAAAAATTGTAACTGTTGACAATGTGACACAACATGAAAAATGATAATGCGTGAAATCAGCTGTAGATATTATAATTTGTAAGTTATTCTATGTATTGCTTTCCAGTATTTTTAGCAAGATAAAAAAAAAAGAGGAATATTAAGAGTGCCATTTCATGGCGTGACTTACACTTATTATGTCAAATTGTGCCTGCCCATCCCTGTCACTTGTGGTCAGGATGATAAATAGGTTTCTTATCTCCTGTCATTTCATCAGTTGTCAGTGACTACTGGAAGTGCTATGTTGGAAAATATTCTCAGGACATGTTTATGTTCAGCAAGTAAGTGTTCTGTAAGGACTTAAGTATTACTATCTTGCATGGATGAGGGAAAAGAGAATAGACTCGTTGTTCCATGAATACACTTACAGTGGCCTGTGGTCCAGACCACTCATCCAGATCTCTTTGTTTGAATAAACATTTAAGAGCTGGCAGAGGAGGGAGTTGGTCCTTCACTTAGTTCCAACCTTGATATTAATGTCCTGTAACTCTTCCCTGGCATCCTGCTCCAATGCTAGTGTCCCAGACCCTTCTAGCCCAAAAGATTAGACTATGAATTCACTCAATCAGTCATTAATTCACTAGAGAAAATTTTTTATATAATTGGTTTTCAGATTGGTTTCCATACAACACCCAGTGCTCATCCCAACAAGTGCCTTCCCCAATGCCCATCACCCACTTTCCCCTCTCCGGCACCCCCCATCCACCCTCAGTTTGTTCTCAGTATCCAACAGTCACTTATGGTTTGCCTCTCTCCCTTTCTGTAACTTTATTTTCCCCTTCTCTTCCCCCATGGTCTTCTGTTAAGTTTCTCAGGATCCACATATGAGTGAAAACATACAGTATCTGTCTTTCTCTGCCTGACTTATTTCACTTAGCATAATACTCTCCTGTTCCAACTACATTGCTGCAAATGGCCAGATTTCATTCTTTCTCATTGCTAAGTAGTATTCCATTGTATATATACACCACATCTTCTTAATCCATTCATCAGTTGATGGATATTTAGGCTCTTTCCATAATTTGGCTATTGTTGAAAGTGCTGCTGTAAACATTGGGGTACATGTGCCCCTATGCATCAGCACTCCTATATCCCTTGAGTAAATTCCTAGCATTGCAATTGCTGGGTCTTAGAGTAGTTCTATTTTTAATTTTTTGAGGAACTTCCACACTGTTTTCCAGAATGGCTGCACCAGTTTGCATTCCTACCAACAGCACAAGAGGGTTCCCGTTTCTACACATCCTCACCAGCATCTATAGTCTCCTCATTTGTTCATTTTAGCCACTCTGACCGACATGAGGCGGTATCTCAGTGTGGTTTTGATTTATATTTCCCTGATGAGGAGTGATGTTGAGCATCTTTTCATGTGTCTGTTGGCCACCTGGATGTCTTTGGAAAAGTGTCTATTCATGTCTTCTTCCCATTTCTTCACTGGATTCTTTGTTTTTTGGGTGCTGAGTTTGGTGAGTTCTTTATAGATTTCGGATACTAGCCCTTTATCCGATATATCATTTACAAATAACTTTTCCCATTACATCAGTTGCCTTTTAGTTTTGTTGATTGTTTCCTTTGCAGTGCAGACACTTTTTATCTTGATGAGGTCCCAATAGTTCATTTTTGCTTTTAATTCCCTTGCCTTTGGAGATGGGTCAAGTAAGAAATTGCTGCGACTTAGGTCAAAGAGGTTGTTGCCTGTTTTCTTCTCCAGGGTTTTGATGGTTTCCTGTCTCACATTCAGGTCCTTTATCTATTTTGAGTTTATTTTGGTGTATGGTGTAAGAAAGTTGTCTAGTTTCATTCTTCTGCATGTTACAGAAGTCCTGTTCTCCCAGCACCATTTGTTAAAGAGACTTTTTTTTCCATTGGATATTCTTTCTTGTTTTGTCAAAGATTACTTGACCATACATTTGTGGGTCCAATTCTGGGTTCTCTACTCTACTCCATTTGTCTATGTGTCTGTTTTTGTGCCAATACCATACTGCCTTGCTGGTTACAGCTTTGTAGTAGAGGTTAAAATCTGAGATGATGATGCCTCCCGCTTTGGTTTTCTTCTTCACTGTTACTTTGGCTATTCTGGGTCTTGTGTGGTTCCATACAAATTTCAGAATTGTTTGTTCTAGCTTTGAGAAGAATGCTCATGCAATTTTTATTGGGATTGCATTGAATGTGTAGATTGCTTTGGGTAGTATTGATGCTTTAACAATATTTATTCTTCCAGTCCATGAGCATGGAATGTTTTTCCATTTCTTTGTGTCTTCTGCAATTTCATTCATAAACTTTCTAGAGTTTTCAGCAAACAGATCTTTTACATCTTTGGTTAGGTTTATCCCTAGGTATTTTATGGTTCTTGGTGCAATTATTAATGGGAGAAGTTTCTTTATTTCTCTTTCTGTCGCTTCATTATTGGTGTATAAAAATGCAACCAATTTCTGTATATTGATTTTGTACCCTGCAACTTTGCTGAATTCATGTATCAGTTCTAGCAGACTTTTGGCAGAGTCTGTCTGGTTTTCCACGTAGAGTATCATGTCTTCTGTGAAAAGTGAAAGTTTGACTTCCTCTTTGCCAATTTGGATACCTTTTATTTCATTTTGTTGTCTGATTGCTGATGCTAGGACTTCCAACACTATGTTAAACAACAGTGGTGAGAGTGGACATCCCTGTCGTGTTCCTGATCTCAAGGGGAAAGGCTCTCAGTTCTTCCCCACTGAGGATGATTTTAGGTGTGGGCTTTTCATAAATGGCTTTTATGATGTTTAAGTATGTTCCTTCTATCCTTACTTTCTTGAGGGTTTTTATTAAGAAAGGATGCTATATTTTGTCAAATGCTTTTTCTGCATCTATTGACAGGATCTCCTGGTTCTTACCTTTTCTTTTATTAATGTGATGTATCACACTGATTGATTTGCAAATATTGAACCAGCCATGCATCCCAGGAATGAATCCCACTTGATCATGGTGAATAATTATTTTTATATGCTGTTGAATTCGATTTGCTAGTACCTTGTTGAGAATTTTTGCATCCACATTCATCAGGGATATTGGCCTGTAGTTATCTTTTTTTTGCTGGGTCTCTGGTTTGGGAATCAAAGTAATGCTGGTGTGCTAGGAATTCATAGGATTTCAAGGAAATCCAGAAGTTTTCCTTCCATTTCTATTTTTTAGAACAACTTGAGAAGGAGAGGTATTAACTCTGCTTTAAATGTCTGGTAGAATTCCCCAGGGAAGCCATCTGGTCCAGGACTCCTATTTATTGGGAGATTTTTGATAACTGATTCCATTTCTTCACTAGTTATGGGTCCGTTCAGAATTTTCTGTTTCTTCCCGTTTGAGTTTTGGTAGTGTATGGGGGTGTAGGAATTTGTCAGTTTCTTCCAGGTTGTCCAGTTTGTTGGCATATAATTTTTCATAGCATTCCCTGATTATTGCTTCTCTTTCTGAGGACTTGGTTGTAATAAATCCATTTTCATTCATGATTTTATCTCTTTGGGTCCTCTCTCTTTTCTTTTTGAGAAGCCTGGCTAGAGGTTTATCAATTTTGTTTACTTTTTCAAAAAACCAACTCTTGGTTTCATTGATCTGTTCTATTTTTTTTTATTCTATATTGTCTATGTCTGCTCTGATCTTTATTATTTCTCTTCTTCTGCTAGGTTTGTGGTGTCTTTGCTATTCCACTTCTAGTTCCTTTAGATGTGCTGTTAGATTTTGTACTGGGGATTTTTCTTGTTTCTTGAGATGGGCCTAGATTGCAATGTATTTTCCTCTTGGGACTGCCTTTGCTGCATCCCAAAGGGTTTGGATTGTTGTATTTTAATCTTTATTTGTTTCCATATATTTTTTTAATTTCTTCTCTAATTGCCTGTTTGACCCGTTCATTCTTTAGTAAGATGTTCTTTAACCTCCATGCTTTTGGAAGTTTTCCAGACTTTTCCTGTGGTTAATTTCAAGTTTCATAGCATTGTGATCTGAAAGTGTGCATTGTATGATCTCAATTATTTTATACTTATTGAGAGATGTTTTGTGATCCAGTATGTGATCTATCTTGGAGAATGTTCCATGTGCTCTCAAGAAGAAAGTATATTCTGCTGCTTTGGGATGTAGAGTTCTAAATATATCTGTCAAGTCCATCTGGTCCAATGTACCATTCAGGGCCATTGTTTCTTTACTGATTCTCTGTCTAGACGATCTGTCCATTGTTTTAAGTAGACTATTAAAGTCCCCTGCAATTACCACATTCTTATCAATAAGGTTGCTATGTTTGTGATTGTTTTATATATTTGGGTGATTCCGAATTTGTTGCATAGACATTTATAATTGTTAGCTCTTCCTGATGGATAGACCCTGTAATTATTATGTAATTCCCTTCTTCATCTCTTGTTACAGCCTTTAACTTAAAGTCTAGTTTGTCTGATATAAGTATGGCTACTCCAGGTTTCTTTTGACTTCCAGTAGCATGATAGATAGTTCTCCATCCCCTCACTTTCAATCTGAAGGTGTCCTCAGGTCTCAAATGAGTCTCTTATAGACAGCGAATAGATGGGTCTTATTTTTTTATCCATTCTGATACCCTGTGTCTTTTGGTTGGATCATTTAGTCCATTTACATTCAGTGTTATTATTGAAAGATATGGGTTGAGTCATTGTGATGTCTGTAGGTTTCATGCTTGTAGTGATGTCTCTGGTACTTTGAGGTCCTTGCAACACTTCACTCACAGAGTCCCCATTAGGATCTCTTGTAGGGCTGGTTTAGTGGTGGTGAATTCCTTCAGTTTTTGTTTGTTTGGGAAAGCCTTTATCTCTCCTTCTGTTTTGAATGACAGACTTGCTGGGAAAGGATTCTTGGCTGCATATGTTTCCTGTTCATCACATTGAAGATTTCCTGCCATTCCTTTCTGGCCTGCCAAGTTTCAGTAGATAGGTCTGCTACTACCCTTATGTGTCTACCTTTGTATGTTAAGGCCCATTTATCCCTAGCTGCCTTCAGAATTCTCTCTTTATCCTTGTATTTTGCCAGTTTCACTATGATATGTCATGCAGAAGATCAATTCAATTTACATCTGAAGGGAATTCTCTGTGCCTCTTGGATTTCAATGCCTGTTTTCTTCTCCAGATTGGGGAAGTTCTCAGCTATGATTTGTTCAGTACACCTTCAGCCCCTTTCTCTCTCTTCTTCTTCTGGAATTCCCATGATATGGGTACTGTTGCATTTGACTGAATCACTTAGTTCTCTAATTCTCCCCTCATGGTCTGGGATTTTTTTTTTAATCTCTTTTTCTCAGCTTCCTCTTTTTCCATAATTTTCTCTTCTAATTCACCTATTCTCCCCTCTGCCTCTTCAATCTGCACTGCGGCCACCTCCATTTTATTTTGCACCTCATTTATAGCATTTTTTAATTCATCGTGACTATTTTTTAGTCCCTTGATCTCTGCAGCAGTAGATTCTCTGCTGTCTTCTATACTTTTTTCAAGCCCAGCGATTAATTTTATGACTATTATTCTAAACTCTTGTTCAGTTATGTTGTTTATATCTGTTTTGATCAATTCTTTAGCTGTCACTTCTTCCTGCAATTTCTTTTAAGGAGAATTCTTCTGTTTTGTCATTTTGGCTAGTTTTCTGTCCCTTAAGAGTTTTAAAAGCTTGTTATGTGCTCTGCACCTACAAGCACTGCTACCTTAAAGAGGGGGAGGGGGTTCATATACTGTCCAGGGCCTAGCCCTTCAGGAGGTGTTTTTTGGAGAGTGTTACTTGTTCTCTCTTGTTGTGACTTTGGTTATTTATTTCCCTACTCATAGTGATGTTTTGGACCCTCCACCAGGTGTGCTTTGATTTGTTCCTTGAAGTAGCCCTATAGCCCATCAAGGATGTCCTGGTGTCTTCCTTTTAGACTCAGTCTCTTTTCCCCCCAGACTCTTGGGGTTCAAAGTCCTTTGGCTTCAGTCCTTCTTTGTTTAAGAGACATGGGAAATACGGTTTCCCCTACTTCTCTGCCATGTTGGCCCCAGACTCTGCTTGGCAAATTTTGCTTGGGTTCTTATTATGTATCAGGAATTGTACTTGAATCTAGGAAATAAACAAGACAGATGAAGGCCCTGGAGTTCTGTCAGGAAGGAAGATGGGCCTTCAATAAACACACAAACTATTTAATATAGTTGCCTTACATGCTGCAGAGGAGAGGACCTATACAGTATATTGTGAATATGTAAACGTGGGGGAAATTGACCTATTCCAGGAATCAGTGAAGGTTTCATTGAGAAAGACTCATAGAAACCACATCGTGGTTTTAAAATGCATCTTCACTATTTTCAGGAAAACCTGCCTATGAGATATATGAGCAGAAATATGAAGAAAGCATATCTGAAATATAATATTGAAAAGTGTGGCCATGTGTCTTCCATGGGCCGACATCTGAGAGTATTTTTTACTTAAGTTTACTTTGCATTTTGAAAGGCTCGTGTGCTCTATGCTGAACATCATTCTCTGTGCTCTGGCTTCCCAGAGACCAGGGAAGCTAACTTCTGCCTATACAAGACAGAGATGCAGTTGTCCACCACAGTGACTTCCCACTTGGTTGGTAACTACAGGGTTTTTATGGACCTGGAGGGTTTTGACACTCAGCCATCACCTTCCCACGGGGAAGCTTACAAGCAGCAAGAGCTCACGGGACTCTGAACTTTATGAGAGGACATGACTCCCATTCCCCAGGCTGCCATGTCTGGCATTCACAGAGGCAATGGGGCCTGACGGAGTCCTCACTGCCCAACAGCCTGTGGAGGAAAAGTGCATATTCCCGAAGTGATTCTCTTGGGAATGAACATTGCTGTGTTGCAGGCCCCTCCCCAGATGAAGGGCCCGAGCTTACCCATATCATCCCTCACTCTCCATTCACATAGAGAAGTACATATACGTGCTGCCATGGTTATCTGTACTTTTTATATACTGCTTTTCATCAACACCACTTCTTTTTCTTCCACCTCACTCATTGTGAAGCTCTGATTGTTCTAGAACCCTTGCCAGGCCACTATAGCCCACAGTTCTCTTTTCCCTTCCCTGATTTTCGGAAGCACATGTTTCCTATCTATATCAGTCCCATTTTCTCAACCACGCTCTAGGAACAAAGAGCTTCTCAGATCTCATGGCTCAGTCTTTCCCCATCATGTTGGAGTGTAGCACAAAGTCAGTGGGAGGTATATGCATTAAAGCCCCCTACCAATGGACAGGGACAGCAATGTGCTCTTGGTCTCCCCTTTCCAAGTTAGGATGTGAATGCTCACTGTCAAAAGGCTAATTCAGGGCTCAAAATTTTAATCCAGACTTTAGAAAGAAAGCCATTGCCAGGTAAATGGTCAGCTAGCGGTGTGCTTCCCAGAAGTGTGTTATGCAAGGGTGTTGATGTCTTGGGACATCATAGGTAATGATCATAACTATATACAACGCAGAGCCTCCATAAGTTCCATGGCTTCAGCCTTCCCAGGGAGTGCTAAGAAGTGGGACTGCAGGCTCTGGGAGAGGGAAAAGAGGGTTGTCATGCCTCCTAAAGTGTGGTCCATGGGCCAGAAGTTTCAGGATCACCTGGGAGCTTGTTACATATGCAAAATCTCAGGTCTCCAGATCTACTGAGTCAATCCACATCCTAATGGAGCCTCCAGGTGATTCACAAGCACATGGATGTTTGGGCAGTGCTTGCCTAGAGTCCACTACCTGCATGGCACAGGTGATAAGCAGGCCTAGAGTTAACTAACTCCAAAGGCCTAGACTAACACCAAAGTTAGTCCATGTCAGAGCTGGAACCACAACCAGGCCTGGTAATGCTCAGAGCACACTTTGGTCCTCCTTGTTGTAGCCCAGGTCTGTGCCCATGTTTCTTCTGCCCAGTGTGCAGCTCCTCTCCTATAAGGAGTGCAGTCTGTCCGTCAGAAATGCCAGGGGGAGTGGAGAGGAAGGCTGTCTGCATTCAGTGCCAGGGAGGAGCGTTAACATCTGACCTCAGTCACAGCTAAGAGGATTAGAGCCTTGAGGCCAGGGCTATGCAGCAATATGCCACAGGGCTTCCTGGTGCTGCCTGTACCTGGGTGGCCCTCTGGGTGGCAGGCTGACCAGTGTGGCAGGGAATGGAATGGTTGCAGAGTGGGGCTGCCTGGCATGGGGTGGGTTTTGTAGTGTGGTTATTATCAAGAGAATAACGTTAGCATGAAGTTAAATTCACATCACAGCCATTCGGGACTTTATGTCATATGAGACCCTGCCTCACACCTGAGGAAATGTCATCTCTCCTTTCCTTCACTCTACATCTACCTAGGAGTCTAGGCTCTTTGTAGGAGGAGTCTCTGTCTTAGGCATCACGTGCCCACATATGCACACACACACACACACACACACACACACACACACATTTAGTTGCACACACTTGTACATCTACACTCACATGCTCACAAATCTAGGCACAGCTTTATACTTGATCTGGTATCTGGTTCAGCTCTGTGGCCACAGCCCCTGGGATCATGCCTGCCACATAATAGCTGCTCAATACAAGTTTATTGGAGTAAACCCAAGTGCAATAGCAGAACAAAGGAGGACTTTCTCCAAGACAAGGCCTCGCTTACCTTCCTTTATTATTATTTGAGACAGAGAGCACACACAAAGGAGGGAAAGGAGCAGCAAGAGAAAATCTTGCAGAAAGAGAGCATTTTAAGCAGGTTCCACACCCAGCACAGAGCCCGACGCGAGGCTCTATCCCACAACCTTGGGATCATGACCTGAATTGAAATCAAGAGTCAGACACTCAGTCAATGGAGCCACACATTTTTTTAAGGCCTCACTTATCTAAAGGAGAGGTCAGACCTTTTGAACTTCTTCCTAAACAGATTTTCATTTGTGCTTGTATTTTATTAGGTTTATAGTTCTAGTTTGAGGTTTATTGTAATTTGTTCTCTGTAACACTTGCTCCTACAGAATGTTAATTTTATTTATATTTTAAAAAGTTCCATTGCCCAATAAATTTTGAAATATTAGGGTTTTAAAAGGCCACGGTGTGTGTGGCTACAAGGCTTCTCAGACCTGAGCTGCACGAGCGTGCAGGCTGACTCCCAAGGACTGTGCAAGGCTCCCCACACTTGCCTCACCACAGATCCTCTTTCTCACAGAGAGTCTTGCTTTCTCAGGAGACACTTTGGGAAATACAAATCGAGTTGTTTTGGTATGCATGTCACTTGTCTCCTAACTTGGCAACCACGTGTTACGAGGCTGTCGACGTGTTTTTTACTTGGCTTTTAGTGTTCAAGGCTGAGGACATAGTAGGTATTCAAGGAGTGCCTGTTTTGATGATTAATGAGATAAAAGTAAGCTTGTGAGAAAGTCAAACAGACATAAATTTCAGGGTAAAACATATTCAGTTTAGTTTTAATCCAGTGCAGTGAAATGTGTAGGTAACTGCTTCCGTGTCTTGCACGGCGGTAGGCGTGGTGAATACAGAAATGAAGGAAACTCACCTGCACCTCCAGGAGGCTCAAAAGCTTGAAGGAGATACTGCCATTTAAATGAATAAATTGCCCAACTGTGGATAAGTGGAACAAGTGGTGGATATATGAGGCTTAGAGGCTGCAAAGGAAAAGGAGTGTTTAATCCTTTACCTACACGATGACTAAAGTAGGTTTTGGAAAGGTAAGTGAGTTTACCAGGGTGACAAGCATAGGGGAGAACAATCCAGAGAGAGAGTCCTGGATGGTCAGGGGTTTCTAAACGTTGGTGGAAACACATTGCCATGTCCCTGAGACTAGCGCTTTCCAAAAAGGAAAACGTAAAGACTGACAGATGTTGGAGTTGAGAGTGTCCTTGGTCACAGTGTGCACTTCTTTACTTTCCTAGAGGCAGTGCAGCTCTGTGGGGACAATGTCTTACTCTGATCCAGGAAGGCACCACACTTCCTGACTTCAGGGATCCGTGGTGGCTTTGGACAGTGGCCTCACCCCTGTGAGCTCACACTGAATTGCTGGTCCAGGACCTGAGGGACGCTGCCATGGCGCATGGCCCCTGCTTTAGCCAGCAGGGCATCTACTGAGGTCATGCGTGCCAGTGAATCTCTCATTTTCTTAAAGTCTTCTTATTATGCAGTACGATATGCATAACTTTTTTTTTAACTTGCAATCAATAAACTGTGAATCTCAGTGACTGTAAATAAGACAACTTGTAAAAATGCGTTTACGTTGATACTTCCAACTTAAAATTTATTTTGCTTTTACTTTAGTTTATTTATGAGCCGGGGATGACACTGATGGAGAATCTGTTTCCATACTAATAACACTAAAATAGATTTAGATGCACATCAGATGGAAGCTGAGTATCATTTTTAATTATGATTAAGGTGACGTTTTATTATTTTCCCCGGGAGAGTCATGAATTTTGACTCTGCATGAAATGTTAATTGAATGCACCTCCTGCCCCTTCAATCAGAGGATATTCCTACTAAATAATTGTGGTTCTGAGTGGGCAGTTGCTATCGGGGGAGCTTCCACTGCCATGAGTCCCAAGAATCCCCGGGGATGCCTTTCCCCTTCTGAGCCAGGAGAAGGGCTCAGACATATGTGAATTTGAAAACCAGCCTTCCCATGGGGTAGCTGCACGTGCTTTGATGAGTTATCTCATCTTTCTGAGCCTGAGTTCCCTCAGCTGTGCAGGGGGCATGGTGCCCACCTCATACTTGCTGTTGTTGTTGTTGTTGTTGTTGTTGTTGTTGTTCTTATTCTTGTTCTTGTTCTTGTTGTTTTATTGAAGTCTCAGTACAAATGAGAAATCTCAAACTAATAAACCAGTCTCAGGAAGGGCTTGGCAGAGAGGATCGGGGGCACATCTGGGCAGGTAGGAAGGCACGTCTGGAGGAATTTCAGAAGCGGATGTTAGGCATCCTCACTCCTGAGAGGCAGCATGATGTAGTAGAAAGGGCATGGGCTGTGAATTTAGATACACTTGGAGTCTAATTCTAGAGTTATTAATATGGGTATAATAATGCTATTTTAGTTATTGTTGAGGATTATGAATAATGGATAAAATTGTCATCTAAATTCCTGGTGCCAGGTACCTGGGAGCTGTGGTTATGAACTGATACCAGAAAACATAAAATGGGGGACACAACCACCATAATGGCGTATGAAGATTCCTCTTCAAATTGGAAATGAATTCCATTGAGATTGTGGCTGGTTTTCAGAAAAGTGAGCTGAAGATCATGAAAGGGCGTTGACATAGATCTTGGGATCTTGACTTGGCTATCAATGATATCTGTCCCACGAGGGTCCACTTCTTAACTCTGTGTTTCCTTCATGGCCATGTCAAGAATCCAGCAATTGGGACCTAATTCTTGGTAGGGTGACCAACTTGCTAAGTTTTCTTGGGACTTTCCCAGTTTTAGCAGTAAGAGCCCTGTGTCCTAGGAAACAACCTCTTCCAGGCAAATTAGATGGTTCATGCCCCTAATTGTTACCCTGCAGATGAGAGGTGACCCTTGTAAAGCCCTGGCATCCTTATGGTGCCCAGAATTACATTTATGTTAAGTCCCTTTTTTCCTAAGCCTGAAAAAAAGGTCAACTTCAAACTGGCATATTAGATATCTTTCGTTTAAAAAACAAGCACAAGAACACAGAACACCTGGGTCTCTAAAACAAAAGGATGTGATTTATTTGCCACTGTTCTTCCCTCCTAATGGTTGTTGGTGTGTTCATTTGTTTGTTTGTTTGTTTTTGAATGTGTATCACTGAGTTGGAAATGCAGGCATTTTCATGTTTGAAGGGGTGCAGAGCACATGGACAATGAGAAACCCCACCCCTCAAACCTTCCCCAAACCTTCCCAAAACCTTCCTTGTCTCCTCATGTAGCAAGACACAAAGACATGGAGTGTCTGGGGCACCCTGCAGTCTCCCCTACACCCCTGCCCAGGTAGTACCCCAGAGGCACCATTCTTCCTGCATTCCAGAGCTTTTCAAACATACTGATTCTCAGGGCACACCCTCTGAGACTCTGATTTAATTGATCCCAGATTGGACCAGGCATTAGGATTCCTTAAAAGCTCTCTGAGGTGATTCCAACATGCTGCCAGAACCGAGATCACTTTTGTAATCAAACAGGATGTATGAACAGTAGGTGGTTCCAAATGCCAGTACATTTCAGACCTGCTACTTCCCAGGCATCTGAGGGTACAAATTAATAGGCATGTGAGAAGGGAACTTCAAAGACCCGTCTGTGGGTATCTGAGGGGAGATGAGAGGCGATGATGTCATTCCCTGAGTCGAACAAAGCATTAGATTTGACATCGCACAAAACAATGGGGGTACAGGTTAAGCCGAAGGGGCCATTTTGAAGTGGAAACACAAGCCGTACTGCTTAGGGGCCCCGTTGGGGAGGGAGTGCCACACATCAGGAACAAGGCTCCCTATCCTGGACCCTGCAGGCAGTGATAGCTGGGTCTGCAGAATGACAGCAGCCCCAAGCACAAAGGAGGAGGTAGTGGTGGTAGAACAGGCTAAGGATCCTTCCCAAATGCTGTGGGCAGCAGACCTTGGCTGAGCCATCATGCGTTAAGTGGAGTTGCTCTCAAATGGGTATGAGGCTCACCCAGAGAATGTCCAGCTGTAAGAACCAGCAAGACCTGCATTGGTGGTCAGAAGAGGGGTGGCTGACAAGCTGTGGCTAGGAAGGTGGGACTGAAAGACTAGAGACTAGCTCATTACAGATCCCCAGGGGTTGGGACCCGGCAACAACAATTTTACCAGTTTTCTGTTGATGCAGGATCAGCATATGAACAAAACGTCCTTACAGCGTTCTTCCAATGGAGGTCCTTCGTAATGTTTGAAGATTAATTTATTATAAAATTTTTGTCTGCACACGAGCTAGAAGAAACTGCAGTCTACCGATCTCGAGCTCAGGTTTCAACCTCAGTTCTCCCACTAAGTAATTAAATGACCCTGGGAAAGGTATGTTCCCTCCTTGGGCTTCCGTTTGCCCAAGTTTGAAATGCGAAATGTGGCTTAGGTGATATCTAGGAGACCCCTTAGCACTGACACTTTAGGAATTCATGGACTTTTTTTTTTAGCTCAGTTTCTGTATTAGAGTTCTTCGGAGAAAGAGGGCCAACAGGCATGGATCTATATCTATACATCTATAGATAAATAAATGTGTTTTTTTATTTAATTTAATTTATTTTATTTTATTTTCAGTATATGAAATTTATTGTCAAATTGGTTTCCATACAACACCCAGTGGTCATCAAATAAATGTTTATTATGAAGAATTGGTTCATGTGATTGTGGAGGCTGAGAAGTCTCACAGTCTATAGTTTGCAAGCAGAGAAGTGTCAGAGAAGATGAGGTGAGTTGCCCCAGCGCAATCAGTGAGGCATGAAAAAAGGGATGAATTCCTCCTTCCTCTGCCTTTTGGTCTCTTCAGGCCCTGAAGACTTGAATGATGCCCATCTACACTGGAGAGGGCAATCTACTATATTGAGTCTGTCAATTCAAATGGCAAAATCTCATCTGAAAACACCCTCACAGACATACCCAGAAATAATGTTTCATCTGGGCACCCTGGAGCCAGTAAAGATGACACACAAGTTTACCACAGTATATGGGGTGCCTGGGTGGCTCAGTTGGTTAAGCATCCGACTTCGGCTCAGGTCATAGTCTCGCAGTTATTGAGTTCAAGCCCTGCGCCAGGCTCTGTGTTGACAGCTCAGAGCCTGGAGTCTGTCTCCCTCTCTCTCTGCCTCTCCCCCATTCACACTCCGTCTCTCTCAAAAATAAATAAACATTAAAGAAATAAATAAAAATAAAATAAATTTACCACAGTATCTTTGTAAAGAGAAAGAGGGTTTTCAGGAAGTGTTTGCCCATGGATCTTTGATTCCTTGCTCTCATTCGTAGTCCCCTACTCCATCCCTGCTTCTCCTAAGCACATCCCTGCAACTCCTGGAGCCTCAGAGGGCCTGTGATGCCAGCCAGCTTGACTCACGTCAAGCCCCGCTACCTCTGTGAAGATGTCATTCCAACAAACAGGGCCCCAAGAGAAACTGTCCTGCCCCTAAAGTTATTTCCCTGCTCAAACAACTCCAGCTGCAAATCTCAGCCTAGATGAAGATAAATTGACACCGACAGCTGTTCTAGCCAGAGCAATTTCCCTACAGCTCACACAAGAACATTTAGTCAACGTGGCCAGCATGTAGTCTGAGAAGTCTGACAAGGCAGGGGGTTGAGGGAACACTCGGCAGAGGGCGAATCTGGCACTACACTGCTCTGAGGCCTGAAATGATCAGGGGGAGTCAAGGGGTATGGATTCTGGTTTAACAGGTTGATAGGACCTGAGTGAGCTAGGGCATAACAGCAATGGCTTCTATACTGGGCACCTACTATGTTTCACATACAGTGTAAGCACTTTGCACACTTTATCTAACTTAATTATCTTCCAGACCCTAGGGCATTATGATCTGTTTCATAGGTGAGAAAATTAAGGCTTGCAGGTTCATAAGGGGAGAGTTGATTCGTGCCCCAGTCAGTGTGGCATGAAAGTCTATCTCGTTTCCTCCATTAAATACTAAATTCTGGCTATCCTTATTTCACCCACCATTCTTGGAAAACTATAATCCATGGGTGCCAGTCAAGGGAACTTGGGAGTGCTGGAGGTTAGAGACGTCAGTGAGGGGGTTGGAAAGGTGTCAGATTAAGATAGTCATGAAAGAGCCCTGCCCAGAAGGGCAATGGGCTGCAGCAACAGAAGCACTGACACAGCCATGCATCCTGGCTGTAGCCTGTGGCTGGCTGGGAGAGCCTGAAAGACAGCAGTGTGACCTCAGGTGCTAGCCAGGAATCACGCCAATTTAACAAATAGTGAATAACCCCCCTTCACGAGGTACCTGCTTAATTTCTTTAAACTTGTTCTGCATTCATTTTATGCTGAATTCATTCCTGGGCCATAAGTTTTTTGTTCTTCAGTTTCTTCTGAGACGTATTTTTCTTCTGTGCAATCTCCTCTGGTGGTTTAGGAACAATCTGTTCTTCTTCAGGAAGGATCATCTCAATGTGACAGGTGGAGCTCATGTATGGATTATTCTACCTACAAGCTCTCTAAGCACAGAGGCCCATCTGGGGGCTATGTTCATCTGGATGTGCTTTACGATCAAAGGTTCTACATCTAAATTCTTATGTTCAGCATTACTCTGTGCATTTTTAAACACATACAGGAAAAGCTCAGCACTCGTTTTGGGCCACCGACCCTATGTCCAGCCCTACTGTTTGGCCTGGGCCTACCCACCAGCTCCACCATGTAAGGAGAGAATGGCACATACTACATCTGTAAAATGATGTCTTTCAGATACTTGGTAGCTTTTCACATAGGCGTACCCTGATGGCCTGTGCAGTTTCATGAGTGTTCTGAAATTGGACATGAAGAGTTGAACCTCTTGATTTGCATGATTTTGTGGGATTTTCTGGGTCAAGTGAATAGAGATCCATTTTCAGAGATCACCTCAGGCCACTTATGAGAAGACCTCGTTTAATTTTTTATTAGAAGCTTGGGAATAATTTGTACTATGGAGGGATCTATGGTAACAAGTCAAACAGACAACATACTAGGAAGACAGGCATCGTTTGGCAACAAGACAGAGCCAGCAGCAAGCATGTGTGAGGGACCATGCGTGCACTCAGCATGGCTTCACTGGTGCCCACCCTGTGCCCAGTGCCGTACCAGGATGTGGGAACCCTGAGTGAGCCAGGTCCGGCCCTGCCTTCCCAGAGCCATACTCCTCCAGGGCCTTCCAAAGAATACGCCATGCTCTAATGGTGGAATGGAGGTGGATCCCTTGAGAAGAAGCTGGGGAATATTTCCATGTCAGTCGGTTACAGCTGAGAGTCACAGCTATTTGGCTGGCCTCTTTGGGGGCTTGGGGCTGATGCTTCATGGAATTTTCATAGGGAAGAAATGAGAAAATCTATTTCAATTACTTTTTAGAAGTCAAATTTACATAATCATTTGATGTAATACTGTTCGTTATGGGCTTCCCTAGAGTGGCATTAGAGCCACTGTCCCTGCAAGTGCGTCAGCCCCTGGAGTTGCAGCCAGATGTTTCTCCGCACAGGGAGAGCCAAGCTGCACTCAGCTGCAAGTGGGTGCGCCCCCGGCCAGGGATAATTAGGCCAAATGGGTGAGAAAACCCACCTGGGGGGGAGAAAAGAAAGGAAAGTATTCTCTTTAATTAATCACTGTTTTTCCAAAGTTAAGAGTAAAACACTAAAATTAAAATACATTTTAATAATATAGTCTTCATTAAAGTGAAATGTGGTTTTAGGCAGACCTTAATTCAAAGCCTGGTTTCTTAGAAGAAAAGAATATTGCTTCTTGTGTGACCTTTATTAAATCCAAAAATGACAATATGGAATTATGAAGGATTTCTTAAGTAGACGAGTTTTGAGAAGAGCCTTTTCCCCTTTGATTGGTTCTCCATATGGCAGATGTGTCCATGCTGTGACATTTGTGTCCAGCATATGTTGACTGTGACTCCTGCAGGCTTCATGTGTGTGGGGAAGCATAAGTATGTGTACCTCTCTTTGAGTGCCAGAACCACATCTTCTCTGGCTTTCTCTGTGTCCAGCCTGGTAGGCATTCAGGTACTACAGGAAGGAAGGAACAGAGGAAGGGAGGGAGGGAGGGAGGAAGGAACAAAGGAAGGAAGGGGGGATGGAAGGAAGGGAGGGAGGAAGAAAGGATGGAAGGAAGGGAGGGAGGGAGGGAGGAAGGATGGAAGGAAGGAAGGGAGGGAGGAAGGAAGGATGGAAGGAAGGAACAGAGGAAGGAAGGGAGGGAGGCAGGGAGGGAGGAAGGAAAGATGGAAGGAAGGGAGGGAGGAAGGAAGGATGGAAGGAAGGAGGGAACAGGAAGGAAGGAAGTGAGGGAGGAAGGAAGGAAGTGAGGGAGGAAAGAAGGGAGGGAGGAAGGAAGGAAGGGAGGGAGGAAGGAAGGAAGGGAGGGACGGAGGGAGGAAGGAAGGATCTAAGGAAGGAAGGGAGGGAGGAAGGAAGGATGGAAGGAAGGAAGGAAGGAAGGGAGGGAGGGAGGAAGGGAGGGAGGAAGGATGGAAGGAAGGAAGGAAAGAACAGAGGAAGGAAGGGAAGAAGGGAGGAAGGAAGGGAGGGAGGGAGGGAAGGAGGGAAGAAGGACATTACCAGAAGGTAATTCCATTGTTCTCAATACTAAAATTTGGCATCCCCTCTGGGGCAAGGCTATTGAGTTTGTTTTTTGTAAGAAATTTTCAAAAAGAATAATCCTAAGTGTCTTCTTCCATTAACATTTTCTCCAGCCTGTATAATTTATTCGGCATCTGTTTCTATACTTTGGTAGTTTGCCTAGTTATTAAATGAATATTTTGTGACTAAGAGTCTGAAGAGCTCGTTTATTTTCTTTGAAAGTCTGACAGGAAAAGTTAAAAATGTTTCATCTAGTTTGGAGATAACGTCTTTACTCAAGCCTGGTGATTGACACCTGGTTCCTTGGCTGGGGTGGCAAGGGAAAGGCCAATCACCAAGGGCTGGTGCTGGGTCCCTCCTTTTCTTCCCTCCCTCTCTCCCTCCCTCCCTCAAAGAGTTAGCACTTCTCGGAGCCAAGCCCCATGCCCTATGCTGTCAGTCCACTGTGGGTGTGATGGAAGGGACATGCAGCTCCCACCCTCATGGAGCTCTGTCAAGTGAGGGAAACAGAGAAGGAAACAGACAACACAAAGGAATGGACCTAGTACCCCGAGGCAATGGAATCTGTGCAGCCTGGAAGACTTTCTCTGGTGGAGAAGGAGATAGGCTGGAAGGAGGAGGTTTCAGAGACCACAGCACCATGCTCAAAGCCTGGAGGCAGACAGCCGTGACACGCTGGGATTGCAGGGTGCTAAATTTGCACCAGCTCAGGATAAGAAGACAGCAGTGGGGGGACATGAGGCTGTGGTGGAGAAACAGGGCCTATGCTACAATGAGCCACAGGTGCCATATTAAGAAGTTGGTTTCCTAAGCACAGTGGAGAGGTACTGAAGAATTTTAAGCAAGGGAGTGACACAATGAGACATAGGTTTTATTTATAAGGAAAATTTTGGAAACAGAACTGGAAGAAGTGGTGATGGATGAGAGTAGACCAGAGACAAGGAAGCTGATTAGGAGGAAGGTTAAATGGAGAGTGGGGGAAAATAAGGTGCAGATCCTAGACTATGACCCAAGGCTTATAATTATACCATGTGTAAAGATTTGAGCACCCCACCCTTGTTGGAGGTCCCAAACTAGCCCACAGAGACACTACTCAAATCATAGCCTACAGGCCAGCCACACGGCCTCCATCTGGGGTTTGTTGGAAACACAGAACCCACCCAGCCCTACTGAATCAGAATCTACATTTTAACAAGCTCTTTGGGTCATTCATGTCTATGTGAAACTTTGAGAACACGTCTTTAGTGGATCACGGGAAGGAGGAACACAGCTCTGTAAGGTGCAAGCAAATCAGGACAGTATGGTGCACAGGTACATCTTGTGGGATTGATTATGTTGTTTAAGGAAGTAGAAGCTATGGCTCAGAGACTTGAAGGGATATATGGACCAGTGAGAGATTCTGAGAGCTTTTCTTCAGCCTTGACCTGGCCCATTTTATGAAAGCCCTTGACAGCTGGATCTGCTGGCCATTGTCTGCATGGAAGCCAGGGAGCCCACACCTGCATGCTAAGTTAACACCAATCTCTGGATCTCCCCCACCCCCAGCCTATACTGTGTCACTGTCAGCCAAATGTGCTTTTCCGCCTAAGACTACCTGTTTATCCATGTGTGAGTTTGATCACTAGGATCTGTCTGACCACCTGGATAGTCCAGGTACACCCGGCAAGGGACAGTGGGAGCTCTACCCAAGGTCAGAAGCAGAGAGATAGAAGGCAGAAGACAGATGGAGATTGCAAAGTTACTGTTGCAAAGACAGAATCAGCAAATCTTGGTCATGGGCAGGGTGCAGGAGTAAGATGGGGACTAGTTGAGTTCAGCATTTGAGCTCTTCTGTCATCACTGCCAGGTTCTTCAGTGTCGGGGAGGGTGGATCATGGGAGCTACCTCCTCAGGGTACTTGCAGGAGCTGTTTGCATAGCCAGAAACCTGTTGTGAGCCTCTCTGAGCTCAAAGGCGCTGTGCATGTGACACCTGAGTAGTTGATCTCCCTAATTAGTGTTGGCAGCAGCTACATTTGCTTATGACGTTATGTAATCAGATTTGTATAATTGCTCTTTTATAACTCACTTAAAAAATTCAAAAGAGCACAGTTCCAGCAGGGAGACTGTGAGCAGGGTCCCCCTGACAGGTTGGCGTTCCAGGCTGTTCCTCACAAGGGAAGGGTATGTATGCTGGGAGAGAACACAGCCAGAAACGTGTAGAAGAGCCGTTTCCAAATCTGCCGGAATCAGGGATGACTCCCTTCTTTGGGACAGACCTTAGTTGGATTCTTTTCAATGCGAGGAGATACAGAGTTCAAGAACCCAGGACACAGGGATCTACTCAGAGTTTCAGTCTTTGTTTTTTTCTCCCAGGTAATGCACCATCCAGACATGACTGTTGCCTTTTTGTTTCTCTGACAGATATGGGATTCTTTGATTGAGTGGCACTCCTGGAATTGGAGCGCCCATGCTTGGCGATGGGGGTGGTGATGGGGGTGTCAGTGTTCTGCTCAAGGCCACAGGCAGCCCTTTGTTAGGGGCAGTTGGGTAACTTTCCATAGTGGTCAGGGAGCCATGTTCTGTTTCCTTTGGAACTTTCCTTGAGGCAGAAATTCTAAGTTCCTTACTTAATTTGAGCCTTTACTTAATTTCTCCCCATCCTTTTCTAGAAATCGTAAAATAGGTAAGGAGGGACTCATTACAAGATATTTACAGACTTCCCGTGTTCTCACCTCTTCTTGTAAATATGTGACAAATCTGAGAAAAGGTGCAGATCCTTACAAACCTTATTTAAGTGATAGAAATAGTCAAATTACTAGTCTTGGCTTTCTGCGGGAAGGAAAAATCATCACATATAGGGGTGAGGAGGTCTTGGACTCTGTGGAGGGGACTTCTAGGAGAGTTTCTCATCACTAATTTACAAGAGACTCATTATGGCTTTAGGGATTCCATGAACTATCTGAAATAATTTTGTTTACAATTTTTGTATACATGCATTTGAACATTTTTATGGGAAGCAGAATTATACCATTCATAGAATTGCAAAGGCTATATTTTAAAATAGCTTAAGAACTTGGAGAATTTTTAATGATTTGAGGTTTATGAAGGGCCTTTAGATATATACTGTGTAGTCCTCCTGTTCTCCTTAGGAATGGTGCAGAGCAGAAACTACCATCCCTAGTTTATAATGTGAAAACTGAGGCCAAGAAGTGTTCACTGCTCACCAACCACATGCCTGTTGATTCTGAGAAACTGGACACATAACCAGGGTTCTGATTCCTGATCTTTCAATTCTAGCACAGCTTTAGGAACAGAAATTACTGACTCCTTCTACATAATCCAGAACATTTGGACATTTGGAAACATTTAAAATCCTTAAACCCTGAATTTGGAGAACTGATTTCTATGTATGCAAGTCATATTTCTGCCAACCCAAGTATTCCCTTCCCCACATTTTGCAGATATGAGGGTCATAGATAGTGTGAGATGAAAAGCTATTCCTAGGTCAAAGTTAGTCCTAGGTATGATGGCTGAAGACAAGAGAGACCTTTCCTCAAAAATACCCATAAGAGCTCCCTCACCCTTCCTTTATTCCAGTCCTCTCCTGGACACTGGGACCTCTCCTTTCAAAATGCAGCTGTCTACCCCCTTTTGATGAAGGTAGACCTTAAACTTCATTTTGAGCCATGCTGCTCCAAAAGTAACCATAAGAAATGCCATGTTGTTAGTTTTCATGATCAAACTAATTCCTAGAGGAAAATACATATTTGATTAGTTGCAACCTGTTTCAACATATGAATCGAAGTCTGGTAATTCACCTTTCTGAGCTCTTGAAAAAGGGTATCATCATATCAACCTTACTGAGTGACTTGTGCAGATTGAATGAGATGAAATTAAAAAGTGTCATCACTATCCCTGGCCCAGAGAAGGAGCACAAAAGTGGTCATTTGCCTTGATATCTTTCAGAGTGAGTTTCAGGTTGGTATTTCCCTTCTCTGTCATCCCTTCTTTATATCCTAGAAGAATATTGCTGGATCTGACATTCTAGGGAAGAAATGGTTCTCTAGGCTTTACAGCACCCCCCTTTTGAGCTTGGTTGTCCCCAGGTTAAAAATTCTGATCGTTTGAGACTTCTCTTTGCTTGTGTTCAACAGAAAGACAACCAGATAGATATCATTAACTAAAATATCATCAGAACCATTGCATGACATTTGTAAAGCACTAACCATGAGCTCCATACAGAGCCCAACACGGTGCTTAATCCCATGACTCTGGGATCATGACCTGAGCCGAAATCCAGAGCTGGACGCTTGGGGCACCTGGGTGGCTCAATCAGTTAAGCATCTGACTTCAGTTCAGGTCATGATCTCACAGTTTGTGAGTTTGAGCCCCACGTCGGGCTTTGCGCTGACAGCTCAGAGCCTGGAGCCTGCTTTAGATTCTGTGTGTGTGTGTGTCTGTCTCTGCCCCTCCCCTGCTTGTGCTCTCTCACTCTCAAAAATAAATGAATGAACATTAAAAGAAGAAGGAGGAGGAGGAGGAGAAGAGGTTGGACTCTGAACCGACTCAAGCCACCCAGGTGCCCTCAGTTTCAAACTTTTAAAGCAAATATGCTGCAAACTAATACAGTAATGAAGTGTATGCTCCATAAATAGCCTTTGGTTCACACTACAAGTGTAACAGTCTCTGAGGATCACTTAGGACATTAAAATGATTTAATAAGGGGAAGCATTTAGGTGAGAAGGAGAAAACCATGATCCAGTGGGCAAGTAATAATCAACAGTAACACAGCCTGCCTGGGTAATGAGGAAGGTCTCACAGTACTTGGAGAAATGATGGAAAAAACTTACTATAGATCATATGTGTCACGATAGTATCTTCTTGTATTCAAAATTCATCATTGCTCAGTTGTTTATTAAGAAGAAATTTAAAATCACTGGTAGCCTCACTGGCACAGAGTGACAAACATTGTCAGTATTCCACCATTCCACCCTCTTTCTTTCCAGGGTTCGGTGTATATAAGGGTACACATGCATGGGTGTGCACACACATGTGTGTATCTGTTATGAGGTCACATTCTGTGTACAAAATTATTTTTCTAGGGATGCCTGGGTGGCTCAGTCAGTTGGGCATCTGACTTGGGCTCAGGTCATGATCTCGTGGTCTGGGAGTTCAAGCCCCACATCGGGCTCTGTGCTGACAGCTCAGAGCCTGGAGCCTGCTTCGGATTCTGTGTCTCCCTCTCTTTCTGTCCCTTCCCACTCACGCTCTGTCTGTCTCTCTCTCTCTCTCTCTCTCTCTCTCTCTCAAAAATAAATAAACATTAACAAAATTCAAAATTACTTTTCTATATAGCATTAACTATTCCCATGTCACTGAAAACATCTTGAAAATGCGTTTTTTAAGTTTATTTATTTTGAGAGAGAGAGAGAGAATATGTGGGAGTTGGGGGGGGGAAGGGGCAGAGAGAAAGGAGAGAAAGAATTCCAAGCAAGCTCTATGCCCCGTGTAGAACCCAACGTGGGGCTTAATCCCACGAACCGTGAGATCATGACCCAAGCCAAAATCAAGTGTCGGATGCTCAACCAACTGAGCCACCCAAGAGCCCCTTGAAAATGCGTTTTTAAATGGCTGCGAACTGCTGATGTGTCATAATTTAATTAACAGTTCTGCTGCTGGCATGTAGGTTGTTTCCAAACCTCTGCAGATATAAACAGAAATGTTTTTTAAAGTATTATAGTGATCACTTTTGTGTCAAAATATTAGTCTCCTTTTAAGATTCTTTTCTTAAGATGAGGTTCTTGCTGAGTCAAAAGATATAAATATCTTTAAGACCCCTCACATATATTCTTTTCAGATTTGTCATTTTACTTTCCCACCAACAGTGTTCAGGTGCTCTCCCCTTGACAAATTCTGTCAGTGTTGAATATTATATATTTTTTCTACGTTGGTAGAAAGAATTATCTTTGTTTTAATTTGTTACTCCTTAATTATTAATTAAGCACTTTCTCCAATGCTTAATGGCATTTTTAATTTCCTCGTTTATACATTTTTATTCATAGGTTTTCAGCATCCTTTATTGTGTTAGCTCCCTTTTGTAAAATTATTTAAACTATACCTCGAGATTAAGAGAAGAAGGCCCTGTGTGGAAACTTCTCTCTACTAATTTGCTAATTCCACATGGGCAGTGACTTCCTCATAGATGTATGTAGCTGAAATTACTTTAATGCTTTGTGCTTAGGTCAGGTACTTATCCATAG
This sequence comes from Panthera uncia, assembly GCF_023721935.1. Taxonomy (NCBI): domain Eukaryota; kingdom Metazoa; phylum Chordata; class Mammalia; order Carnivora; family Felidae; genus Panthera; species Panthera uncia. The sequence goes on along the minus strand of NC_064810.1, from coordinate 120,424,281 downwards.
GTGTTTTATTTGACAGCTAATCCATGGCCCAGCTTTGGGAAGGCATTATTTCCTTTATGTGGACATAGATAATGGATGAGGTCATCTCCAATTCATTTGTCTTTTCCTTTTTCCTTCTTCTGGCTCTCTTTAGTCCAATTCTTGGAAAAGCTGTAAATGCACCACCACAGGAATGAAAGTCGTATTTCTGATGCAAGGTTTGTCATTCCGCATTTGCTGCTCTGATATGTATTCTTTACAAACCTGAAGCGAGGCCGAATTTTCTACTTCAAGTTAAATTTCATTACTTCCTCCTTATTCATCTTCCCCACCCCACCCTTCCTTTACTGTCTTTTTTTTTTTTTTTGAAACTTCCATCTTAATATCTTTGAACTGTTTTCTATGGGGTAGTACAAGACCTCTTTGAATTTCAACGATACATTGGAAATTTCCATTATTCTGACATTTGCCAGATGATTACTAGAAGCTGTCTGATGACAAAGCGTACTGAAGAAGAGTCTTCTGTGTAATTATCTTTATTTTCAAAACCTATTCACCATATCAGCTTTCTCACTGATGAAAATCATGATATGCATATAACATCATGACTGTTTATAGAGAGGAGGCACTAAGTAACACATAGACATGTCCTTGCAGTAATATATGGATAACTCTGCAAATTTGGTGCTTGTGAACCATACTTTTGACTCACATTTGGGTCGGTCCCTTTGGCAATTTTTCTTAGCTTCCATGTATCTTTCATGGCTTTTCTTAGCTATCAGAATGTCTTTAGAGCTTGCTCTTCTACTTATGTTTCTGTTCCTTATTAGAACAATAAAACATTCATATTAACTACTCATTGAAAGTTCCATGAGGGGGGAAAAATCCCGGAAAGGAAATTTAAGGTGAACTCTGAGTCTGAGAACATTTGCAGATACAATTCTACAGGCATTCATTACAAATGCCATGCTAAATATGTTGCTTTCTTATTTCAAGATCATATACACTCAACCCTCACTATTCACCGATTCTGTATTTGCAAATCTACCTACTTCCTAGAAATTATTTGCAATTCCAATATCATTACTCATGGTGCCTTCACAGTAATTTCTGAGTACATTCAAAGTGGCAAAATTTAAGTTGCCCAATGTCTACATTTTTAGCTAAGGCTGAACAAGGTGATATTCTGCCCTCTTGTTTTAGCTTTTTGTACTGTAAACAAATGTCCTTGTCATAGTCTATTTAGTGCCTGTTTTTTTTTTTTCTCATTTTAGTGTTTTTCTGTTGGTGATTTTGCTGTTTAAAATTGCTTTCAAGCATAGTGTTAAATGCTGTCTAGTGTATCTAAGCACAAGAGGCTTTGATGTACCTTATGGAAAAAATATTTGTGTTTGATAAGCTTTGTTCAGGCATGAAATATATAGTGCTATTGGTCATGAGTTCAGTGTTAATGAATCAACAATATGTATTAAAGAAGGTGTCTTTAAACAGAAACACACATAAAACCAGGTTATATATTCATCAGTTGATGAAAATGTGATCAGAGGCTTTCAGGAATCTGACTCTGTATTTCCCTTAGGGGCAATGATTCAGAATTCACTAATCCAGTGTTTGTAGTGATTTTATAGAGCATAACTACTGCACATAACATGAATTGACTATGGTTGATGACGATTCCCTTTGAGGATGATTTCCTTGCATTGCCTTATGTTGACCTGTAGCAAGAGATCATCTCTAGCCTGTTAGGTAAGTGACCCAGGAGAATGGGACAGAAAGAGACAAAAGGACTGGTCAGTGGTTTTTAGGGCAACTGAGAAGCTGGTGTGGTGGTTCTCGTTGAATGATGGCTATTCATTGAGAACCAGGCCAGTGGGAGAGAATCTAAGAGTACAGGCCTGCTTCCACGCACATTTGTCGACAGTTTTCTCTGTGTCAGACTAGATGTGGAGATTACAGAAGTGATTCGGACAGGGCCGTGCCACCAAGGAGCTCACCATCTTTGATTCCTTACCTCCCCACTCCCAACATTCACAAAGTGTTGGGTATGTGCTGGTCATCGTTTTAGTGCATTCCACATCACAGTCCACGTAATCTCCCCAATGACCCCACGAGGAAGTTCTACTATTGTCACTTTTTAGAGGAGGTAACTGAGGCTAGATCACTTGCCTGAGCTGACTCACAACACGGCAGAGCCAGGAACGGGGTCCAAACAGTGGAGCTACAGACAGCCGGCCCTTCAACCATGGGTCTGCCCTGCGCTTCCTGGTTGGGGGACAAGAGTACAAACAAACACGGTCTCGAGCTATAGTTGCTCTCCGCAGGCAGTGCTCACAGGGGCTGAGGGAGCTAGGAGCAGGAGCCCTCGGCCAATCTCACCTAGGAGTCTTGGACTCTGGTAGGGATGGGAAGGTGTGAACTAACAACTTGTCAACATAGCAGAGAGGGCTCAGAGACTGGGGGCTAGGCAGACACCATGGGGTCAGAGATCTGCTGTGCATGGGCCTTCCAAGGCCCTTGTGGCCTGTCTTCAAGAAAACAAATTCTGGCGAAAAAACACAATCATTCCAGCTAGCCTGTCCCCGCTGAGTGTGAATAAGTGCAGTTGGAATGCACTTTCCATCAGCATTGACTTTTAAAAGTGATTCTCCTGCTGCAGATACGAAATAAAAGCCGGCTCTATCTGGAAGAAAAATAAGACCATCAGTGCTTTGAGGTTTCTGAGGTAAGGGCAAGATTCTCCCTGTTCTTCCCACTCCCACACAGAGCTCCTGAAAAGGCAGGTTTGTAAGTCAGCAAGAATGTTACACATCAAAAGGATATTCAGGGTGAGAGGCCCAGGGAAACTAGGCAGGTGGAGGCATCTGTGCCAGTCTAAGTCTCCCACTTGTGATCTGTAGCGATGCATTCGGTAGGCATTACCATACTGGGAACATTAGGCTGTGGGGGTCTTGGGCCCCTCACTCGGTGAACACAGCTGGTGCAGACATCAACACTGCCTTGCCTTGATTCACGCAGCTGTGATTCGTGGGCGCTCCTAAGAAACCTTCTAGTGCTGCTCCTGAGTACTGCTCCTGAGTCAGTAGCCTAATGCCAGGAAGCCAGAAACCAGGGGCCTGGATTATTGAGGGTGACTTAACCCATTCTTAGTGTTGGCTTGCTCTTCTTCTCCCCATTAACCTTTGTTTTCCCTCATCACCAGAGAGAATGCAGGGAAGGGGTGGTTCCCTGAGCAGATGCTCCTAAATTCTTAATCTTATAGGTGAATGAAATCAAAGTGTAAATAGGCAGGAAGAGGGTTGAGGGAGAAGGAAGAAGGGAAGGGGAGGGGGAGAAGGAAGAAGGGAGAGGGAGGAGAGAGTGAAAGAAAAAAGGAAGGAAGGGAGGGAGGAAGGAAGGAAGGAAGGAAGGGAAGAAAGAAAACATTGGAAATCCCACAACAGTGAGATCCAAAAAGACAACGGCAAACTTGAAAAAGTATTGAGCTCATATTATAAGAGTGTAGTTTTGGTGTTCTTGTGAAACAAAGAGAGCATCTTCCAAGTTTCCTTTAAGTGTAAGAGATAAATGCCTGGCTGCACCCACATGTATGCATCCCTGAAGAACAATTCCTGTCCTCAGCTACTAGAGAGCAATCTGAAGATGTATCTGTTGCTATCCTCTTTACATTTTGGTTGCTAAAACTTATCATCTGTTTTAAGTAGGTTGTTCTGCCTTGAATAGAGGCGGAATAAGTGAAAATGTGACTGGATTTCCACTCTTGTGTTTTGGTTTCATCCATCTAGTGTATGCCAGGTTTCAAAGCTTGGACAGTTTAGTGTTGAGCTAATGGTCACCACACAGGATGTTGATGAGTCTAAGAAGTGATCATCCTTCACTGTAAGTTTAAATAGACCCAGTTTATAAGCACCACTGGTTGTTCCACCTGGCCGTGGATGTTAACCAGTGATTTGTCCTTAGCTCTATGGAAAGAGCACTGTTGGCATTTTATGTGCCAACTCTGATTGTTAGTTATCATCTGGAACATGTGTTGGAAAGAATTCCAAGGCTGAAATTGCCTCAGTAGGAAACAGTGTCATGATCAATTAGCAGTGTCTACCATGAGTTTAGGTAGAAAGATTCAGGACAAGTGAGACCTGTGTTTTTCAATCATGGATCAGAGCTATAACATTTGGAAGCCAGTGATACCTGGAAATCTGAGGTAGATGGAGAATGGACCATATTCCTCCCAAGCCATCAAGTTGAGTGCGTAGCTAGGGAAGATTGTATATCTTCCTATCTGTTACAACACTTAGTTCCTCCTGTCAGTCCACCAAGACTTGTTTGAACACCTGCCAATATCTAGAAGCTTCAGATCCTTCCTTAAGAAGGAGGTAGAGGAGAATGTAGCCTAATGAACAAATGTAGATAAATGAGATTTTGGAGCAAACCCAGCTCCGTGTTGCTCTTCTAAGTTTTTGTCGGTTGTAGAAAGCCTCTGCTCTGGCCTAACCACCTCCCATCCCTGCGTCTGCTGCACATTTCTGGGTTGCAGAGCAAGACGAAAGTCTATGTGCGTTGAGGTAACAATGAAGGTCGGGGAAAAGAGCTGAACTTCACCAAAATGGAGAGAGTGAAACGATAGCAGTTACCAAAGGAGGCTGAAGGCAGGTGGACACCTGTGCCAGATGGGGACATACCTACATCCTCGAGGGGCAGTGTGCTTAGAACCACTCTGCTTCCTCCTTCAGGCAGAAGCCACATGGTTTGTCACGCCCCAGGTCAACAGACAGGCAAACCTTTGAGTGTGTAAGGGAAAACCCCAGTGATTTTTATTTTGGTTAGCCTGAGGAAGGACAGTGCCATCCTTTTCATACCTCACCGTGTCATTTGCCCTGAGCTTTGGAGGCATGGGAATTCTGGTACTGCTCAGAAGCCCCAGCATAGGGATAAAACAGTGGGTAAAGGCCTCAGGAGAACACCCCAGAAGACTGCATTCCTGGAAGGTGTAGCAGTTCTTGGACTCTGATTGATTTCTGTGAAATGAAATTATACCCATATCGACATTCATTAGCTCCTGTCACAGAAGCATATTATTTGTGCTTAAGAAACAGACCCCATAAAAGTGGGAAATGAATTGGGGGGCACCTGCGTGGCCCAGTTGGTTGAGCGACCGACTTCGGCTCAGGTCATGATCTCGCGGTTTGTGAGTTCGAGCCCCATGTTGGGCTCTCTACTGACAGCTCAGAGCCTGAAGCCTGCTTCGGATTCTGTGTCTCCCCCTCTCTCTGCCCCTCCCCTGCTCATGCTCTGTGTCTCTCTGTCTCAAAAATAATAAATAAATGTTAAAAGAAAAATTAAAAAAAAAAGTGGGAAATGAATTGAAGGCAGTGGAAAGGGGAGGGAAGTAACATTTAATGCCAGGCTTGGAGCACGGTGGCGAGAAGGCTCCTTGGCCTGAGTCTGTGGCTGCCCTCACACAGTTGACTTTCTAGTAAGAGCAGTAAGTACACAATGGCCTGAGACCCAGAAGGGAGCGACCGAGGGCCCTGAGTCTTCAGAGGAGGGAAGGATCATCCAGCAGATGTCTGGGCCAGGAACCTGTAGTGAAAGGAGCACACCGGGCATGGCGTTCATGCATTCACTCACCCAGCCCTTTGACCAACCTTTTATCCCATGTTTACGAACCCCGTGTTGGCCTCTGGGGACATGCTGATGTGCACCCCAGGAACATCCTCAGGGGAAGGATCGCGCTTTACCCACCAGTAGTGTTACGGGTGCTGAGATCGATCTGACGTGTGAGGAGGTGAGCATGCAGCACTGGCTGCTGCAAGCCACCACGTGGCACTTTGGGACACCTTAGAGAATGACACCTTTTCTGGACAGACACTACCCACAGACATCACTGTGGCTTGGCAAGCAGAGGCATCGCTGTGCAGATAGAGAAAAGGGTCCCAGTCTTCTGTCTGTCTCAGTATGCGGCCATGGTGTTGACCTAGCCAGTGAACCATGGGAGCCCCTAGGCACCCTTCTGCAAGGTGCAGCCTGCACACCTGTACACGGCACCCCGGTGGCAGCTGGCTGGAAGCATATATGGCCCACGTCTTGACTCTGATGCTGTGTAACCTTACGTGACCCACTTGACCTCCCAAAGTCTCATTTTCTCTATGTGCAGGATGGAAACCATAGTATGCACCTACCTTACTTGTCATGAGAAACAAATGACCTAATGTATATAGCGGTGCTTTGGGCCCTGGCAGGCTCAACACAGATGAAATATTATTATTCAGTAGAGATTTGTCTATTGATAAATTAATCAGGGAAATCTTTAATAAATCTGCTAGCAGGTAAACCTTGCATTCCCCAACCTCTTCTATTTTTGCTTCCCTCTCCCTCCTCTCTCTCCCTTTCTCTCCCCCTTCCCCTCTGTCTGTCTCTCTCACACTCACACCTACCTTCTGCCATCAGCCCTGCCAATTCACAGGCTTACTCTCTCTCTGCTGAGAGCCCCTCACCTTTGTTTTCGGGATTTTAGTCAAGAGGTAGGTTTTCCATGGAGTTAGAACTGGACACAACTCAGAACTTAGCGGTGTCCTTTAGGCCATACCTTGCTCAGTTTCTTGCAGACAGGATTTTTCTTAAAGAGGACACAGAAAATAAACAGTCAAGAAGTGTTTGTCCCCAGTAGCTTTATTAGAAAGCATTATTGGGCCAAATGAACCGAGCTGAACATTTGCATTAATTAAATTGACCATAAACCCAGCATAATGTTTCATTTCACCTTTCTCCTGGCATGATGGTGCCTGAGTGTTTTGGAACTCAGATACATGCCCGCTGGCAGGGATGGCTGAAAGATCAGCAACAATCAATGTTTGTAATCAAAGAAGATTAAACTTGGTATTAATTAACAGAAATCTAATGATCAACACTCATATGGGGCAGAGTGGCCCAAGCCTGCAGCGCATGCACAGAAATGGAGGTAATTAAACACTGGACCCTTCTGGAAGGAAAAACTTCTGCTACTGTTGAGTTAAACTCTGTGTGCATAGCCCCAATGTTTAACCAATGGAGAATCGAGTGTTGTCGGAAATCGGGACAGCATGAAATGCAGCCCCTGACCTGCATTTTCTGGGTACTTCTGGCCCCATGGGAATCTGGGCGAGTATTAAGAAAGGGGTCTTACTCCTGGGTTCAAAGCCTAGCCCATCACTAGCTGTGTGATCCTGAGAAAGTTACCAAGCCTCTCTGAGTCTCAGTTTACTCATTTGGTGATAATAATAGTTGTACATATCTCAGAGGGGTTTTGTGAAGATTTGGTAAAGTCTGAAGCGGTGAAGACAGACAAGCAGAAAACAAGGGAGAGGAAATGCAGGATGGTTTCTCGAGCCAATGCTTCTTACCAGGCCCCCATCTTTACAGACAGGAACACATTTAAGCCTCAGAACCAACATATGAAAGACCTGATAGCAAGCCCACCTTCACAGATGAACATGCCAAGGAAATTAGAGTAATACTGAAACTGCATAAATGTCCTAGTGAGGACTTAATGGCTCTCATTCACTGAGAGGACTAACTATGTGGCCTCTACTATGTGCTACTCGTTCGTTGCCTCCTTCATTCATCTGCCATCCTTGGAACCTCTCACACACGTGAGGAGAGGGAAACTCAGGTCAAGAGTCCACGCTGGAGCTGGGCTCTCACCCGGATGCTCCACAACGCAGGCTCTGCCCCGGTCGGCTTGGTGGTGTCCACGGGAGGCAGGAGCCTAAGCAGCAGATGGCAGTCATCTACTTGCTCTGTCAACCACCTTTGTGACAAAATGAGACAAGGTCCTTGTTTGGGATGTGCCTATTGTCTGGTTGTGGGAATGGAAGAACACGTGCTATCCGCTGTCAACTCAGTGCAATCCTAGTGTGCCCCACCCAAAGGATTCGTGTGTTGGGCCAGGAAGGAGCATGATCCTCTACGTCGAGGCCAGGTTGTGTGTGTACAGGACAGTGATGCAGGGATATGCCCTGTCCACCTTGTGGGTCTATGGATCTACAATTGGAAACCCTGATCCAGGAAATGGCCAGTGCCACAGAAACACTCAGCCATTTCCAAATGATTTCATTGCAGTCCACAGAGTGGTTGAAAAGCACATGCATTATCATCTGGCTTCTGATAGCAGATTCTGAAACCTGTGGTCCAGAGTAGTCTCAAGGGAGGGCTTGGCTTGCGGCTCCCTTCCCATCATCACTCCCCTCCAACAGACCCAGGAAGATGTCTGCATCTGACCTTTCATCCTAGCGTGGAGACAAGCTAGCACCATTGGATAGTCTTGCAACAAAGTAATAATTTAGGAGGAATTACTCCCTAACATTCTCATGCCAGATAATTCTTTACCAGCGTCTCTGGGTGATTTCCTTCCCAGGGAGCAGCATAATCACTTTGTACTGGCTCACCAAACAGCTGATGGCTCGGTGCATCATTGCCCCCAATCGAATGGATTTAGAGCACCATTGAATTCTGAGATCATTTATCCGCGAATCTCTCAGAGGTCACCTCTGCTCATCAGGGCCCCAGGTACACAAGAGGGCACAAGTCCCAATGCCAGCTAGTGCCCAGGCAGGAAAGGGCAAGCTGCAGGTTATCCAGAGTGCTTTTGTCCGCTGGCCTCTCCCCGCTCCAGGCTAATTGCTTTATTTCATTGGAAGTTCTCTGTATTTAGTAGCACGTGAAGCTGCTTACCAGGCTTGATTAGTTTCAAAAGAAGGAAAGCCTTTGAAATTCACTAAGTGTGGCTTGTGAATTGCATATACACAAATGTGTGTGGGTTCCCAGCTGAGGCAAAATGTGTTTACTTAAACCAACGAACACTTAGCTTCTAGAATAAAAGTATAAACAGAAACCAACTCTGCATTCTCCCACCTCCTTCCTTAATATTTCTTGCTTGTCAAGATAATAGTGCTGTGTTTAAAGCAGCTGCCAGGGCTGTTTTTCAAAGTGAAGCCATTAACTCTCTGCCTTTCTAGAATAGAGGTAGGGGGCAAAGGAGAAGCCGGATAAAGGACCACCTTCTCTGTTTGTGTTTTGCCCACATATAAATTCACAAAAGCCTATGGAGTGATGTGGGAAAAGAAAACTCAAGAGCTTTTGAACAAGTACCATCTAGGTTCACATTCCCAAATTTTCCAAGACTAGCTGAGTGACCTTGGTAAAGTTATTTAGTGTTGCTGGCCTCAGTTTCTTCCCCTCTGATATGAGACACAGAATTACAATTTAATTATTATGCGTAGGACATGAATAAGGTCAGCAACAAATAGCTCATGAGATAAGTGTGAAAAGAATGTCCTGTATAGAAAGGGGCATACAGTAGCCAATCAATGAGATTATAATAGTTAAAAAGATTTAGATTATTTAAAATCTGATATTCTGTATTTTACGTCTCATTGTATTGATTACTTGGTGGGAAAATTATATAGTGTTTAAGGAAGGTTAACAATATCCTTTTCAGTCTGGTTCACTTTTGAATCTCAGAGGAAATATCTCTTCTATACACTGACCCGGTTCTTTGGGGGTTCAGACCCCCCCACCCCTATGTTCTCCTTGGTTCTCTCACTCCGTTGTCATTTGTTATATAGTCAGATATAGACAAAGAGCACCCAGGATGGGGGGATTATCTCACACTAATTTAAGGGCAAACTTCCTCAAGAATGATGTTGCCCTTGGAATCACACCATCTTTGAATTATTGCTGGTTGGAAAATATACTTATTTCCCTCTCTTTCTTAAAAATATCATTCACCCGGGGCACCTAGGTGGCTCAGTTGGTTAAGCGTCTGACTTTGGCTCTGGTCATGATCTGGTCATGGTTCTGGTCATGGTTCTCATGGTGAGTTCTAGCCCCTCATCAGGCTCTGTGCTGACAGCTCAGAGCCTGGAGTCTGCTTAGGATTCCATGTCTCCCTCTCTCTGTCCCTCCCCAGCTCATGCTCGGTCTTTCTCTGTCTCAAAAATAAAACATTAAAAAAAATTTTGTTAAGTATATCAATCATCCAAGATGCTGTAAGATACTTTACTTGTGTTAATTTAGTTAATCCTCCCCACAATGTTATGGATGAGGAAACTAAACCCTCATGGGTATATGTGACCTGGGCATTAGCATGATTCCAAAATTCGTAGTTTTTTCCTATATCACATATGCATAAGGATAGTAATATTAAGGTGCAGAGGAGACATCTATACAAGCTGTTATGAGGAGTCTGTGAGCTGCTTTCAGAGCCTGGGGCCTGTCATCACATTCGTCCCTAATGGATGCTTTTGCTTTTGGATCCTCTCCTCACCCTCCAGGGGCCTCCTCAGAAAGCCCAACAAATCAGTCCCTCAAAGTCCCTCTCTGTTGACTCATGGTGTGGGTGACGGAGCACTGGAGAGAGGCTTCCAAAAGTTTACTCCTGATACTTAATTGTAGGAAAGTGCTTTGTAGTTGATCATTTCCTATCACCGGAAAGGGTTTCCTCACCCACTGTCTCCCTGTCCACATGTGCGACTCTTTGAGGGTCTGAGACAGGACTGAAGCAGCTCACAAACCCTCAGAGGATGTTTGATGGTTAATTTACAGTGCCACAGAAATGAGGTCATTGGCATCCTCAAGTGAGCAATGGTTACCTTGTAACCCCTGCCCATTGCCAGGGTAAGAGCCAGGAGGAACCCACCTCGAAGACATCTTTCTTGGAAGCATGTGCATGTTGACATTGAGCTTGACACACAAGCCCATCGTGGAGGGTCAGAACATGCAGCATGCGTGCACAAAGCAGAGGCCATGCAGGTCAACACAAAGCTGTGATGCCTAGATAAGGGACGTCAGGGGCACAGAAGACTTGGGCACTGCTTCTCCAGAGCACCTGAGAAGAGCTCCGACTGAGGACAACTAAGGGGCAGCTCTTGCTGCTTGTGAGGAAGGCTCCCCAAAGTCTGACTGACGCTACCCCAACTCTGTCCATTCAACCAGTTTTGATAGTAGTCATTTATATAAATTGGCTCTATTAGGACTTACCTTATAAAACAGTCAACGGTGAGCTGGCATCTTCACACAGTAACAGCAGGACATTAAGGCAGCAATAGTCGTATCCACAGGTTCTGAAAATCCTGATGTCCAGGGTGTTGGGAGAGTTGAGACAGGACAGACCTGTCATGAGCCAGGATAATTCCCAGAGTGCAGGGTGGGTTATTCCCAGAGCTACCAGAAGTAGCACAGTCAGAGAGAGGGTGTGCTTATCTTCAAGGAGGCAAGTCAGAGGTCTGGGTGCATGGGACAGTGGTGTCATCAGACCTAAGAAGTGAAGAAAAGCTATCAGGGGTCAGAGGGCAAAGGGTGGGCACAGATCGTAAGATGAGCTAGGCCAAGTGGGCCAGAATTTAGCTGGGAACTGAGGAAGTGTCAGATACTTGCTTTTACATGGCAGCGACTTTTGTAGCGTACGAGGCTTTGCTGTGCCCACGTAGCCAGAGGGGACAGCAGGGGCCCCCTTGTCTGTGGCTCAATGGCCAGCACCTGAGTCTCTTCTTTGGCCGACTGTGTTTGGGCTGCTGGAAGCACTTCATCTGCAGAAGTGCCTGGGGACCCATGCTCCCGTCCCCAACACCCTTGAACCAAAGACTGTCTAACAAAATTTGAAAGTCCAGCTCCCTTGCCTCAAGTCAGGACAACTCTAAGCTGTGTGTCATTCTCCAGGTCTTACCTGCGGGATCCGAGTAAAGCCACTCTCTGTGGGGCTTTGCCTGAGATCTCATCCTTGCCTGTCTTCCACCTTTCCCTGTCTGGCCATTCCCAGCTCCTACAATCTCCCCTGGGAAGATTTCTTAATGAATCACTTACACAAGAACCTGCATCTCAGGGTCTGCTCCTCAGGAGCACCAGAGGGGCCTCTGACTCATGTCCATGATGTCCCATCACCTCACAAGCAGGTTCTGAGCCCCGCTGTGTGACCCATGCGGTTCACACAACTATGCTCAGATTCCATCCCTTTGACACTCACCTCTGGCTAGGGAAGCAGCAGAACCATGAGCCGTGGTGAGTTAATACAAAGTGGGACACAAGCCATGGAAAGATTGAGGTTGGTATGTGTTGTGACCATTCAAGGAGAGCTTCCTGGGTGATATGAGCTCATACTTGGTTGGGTAGGATTTGGAGAGGCTGAGGAGGTTGTAAGCAGAGGGGCCTAAGAACAAAGATACAGAGGTACCGGGGGCCTGGAGACCAGAGACAAGGGAGGTCTGGTGGCCCGGGCTGTCATGTGGGTTGGCTAGAGAACCTGGATACGGACTGGAGACCTGCCTTCCCATATTCCTCCCAGGAACAAAGAATGCACCTTTCCTCTCCCACCCAAAGTAGCTCCACATGCGTGGGAACAGTGGAGAATGCATGAAGTATAAGCAGAAAGAGTCAGGGGGCCCCAGAAAAAGGAAAGATGAGACCTAGCTTTTGGACACAAGAGAAGTCATTTGAAGCCCCATCTATCTTCTGCAATCTGTGCCCTATGGGTTCTACTGGCCCAAGCACAACTCTCACAGAATTGCCTAGGAGGTGTCAGAATTACAAAGAAACACAAAAACCTCAGGAGTAAAGGATTTAAAGGGGACAAAGGGAATGCAAAATCTAAGTCTCTACCGGGCCTGGAATTAGCCATACCATAACAGAGACAATAAATCAGTGATAAAAATTCCCACTGCTGTTTCCAAAGTGAGGGAAGTTCTGTATTCCTCACTGGAAACCCCATCCAGTTTATACCAGCTCTAGGAGCATGCCCACAGCCCCTTCCCCTTGCCCCACAGTTACCCCTGCTTTGTTAGAATATTAACACAGGGGGGCCTGGGTGGCTCAGTCGGTTAAGCGTCCGACTTCAGCTCAGGTCATGATCTCATGGTCTGTGAGTTCGAGCCCCACCTCAGGCTCTATGCTGTCAGTTCAGAACCTGGAGCCTGCTTCAGATTCTGTGTCTCCCTCGCTCTCCGTCCCTCCCCCACTCATACTCTGTCTCTATCAAAAAATGAATAAATGTTAAAAAAAATTTTAAGAATATTAACACAGACGCTCAAGGAGGAGGACAAACCTTATTTACATAACACATAGTGTTTTATAGGCATGCTTCCTTAAGGCACATGCATGACCTTATGTCCCCCTGTACCTAGGGTGACAAAGCTCCCCTTTGAGTCCAAAGCAGGCTCTGGGCTGTCAGCACAAAGCCTGATGGGGGGCTCGAACTCAACAAACAAACGTGATATCACACCTGGGTTGGACATTTAACCAGCTGAGCCACCCAGGCACCCCCACCGAATATGAATCCTAACACTAAATAAAAGAAACCCACTCACCCCTACCCGGGGAGTCATGGCTTTGGAAGTTATTCCCTGTGATCTCTTTATTTGCTGCAAACGAAGTATCCTTTGTGTGACCTGTAACTCACCAAGGTGCGAATTCATGTAAGTTCAGTCACACAAGGTGGAAACGAGCTCTGGTGTCTGGAGAATGAACCAGCTGACACTGCCCAGAACTGAGGCCGCGGGGTATGCACATTTCCTTCAACTTGCCCACTGTGGAGTCCCCAAGAGTCTCCTGACTTCCAGCAGGCAGTCTGTTCCATGTGGTTTTATTACCATGCCCCTGCCCACCTCAGCCCACACTCTTGGCTATTGTGAGAAAGGGTCTGGAGTGGAGGCAAAAGCTAGGGCAGAGGGAAGGAACCACCATGCAGCCAGTGCTCTCTCAGGCTGGGTTTCCCCAGACACAAGGACTTGGATGTGGGAGTGGCCCTAGGAAGCTCAAGTACAAGAGTGGAGACCTTGAGTCAGGGAAGGGAGAAAACCCAACAAACAGTAAAGGAATGCACAGGTTACTGCTGTGAGCATCTGGGCCCCATCCCACTGGGGATCTCCTGAGATGTCATTAGGGTGGCCAACCATCCCAGTCAGTCCAGACTGACCCGGCGTTAGCCTACCGAGAATCCACTCAGCCCCTTGTAGCCTCGGATGGTTGGTCACTGGTATCATGTTGAATGTGCCAAAGGATGGGGGGAGTTGGAGTTATTTGTTGACACAAGTCCCTCTTTGGTTGAGTGCTGCCTCTGGGGGGTCAGTACTTCTGGGCTGCTCTCCTAGGCAGCTGAGCAAAAGACAGTGGCAGAAAGCTCTTGGCCAGAGAAGCAGGGAGGTGCAGGCTCCTGAGGTAAAAAGCTGTCACCTTACACAGAGCAGTGCGTGGAGCTGCAGGTAAATTCAGACCTGGGCCAGGGGGGGATATGGGTACAAGCACTGGTAAGATCAGCTATGAGTACCTGGGGTCTCAGATCTCTGTGTATATTAAACCATTTCATTGTTCCTGGAACTCGGGTAGGCAGAGAGGATGAGGTAAGTTGCAAGTTTGAGGAGTTCCATTGCTTCCTCCAAGGTCACTGGCTTTGTTTCCTCCATGTCCTGCATCAAAGCCCCGTGCTCCTTGCCTTTCACCCCTGTAGCCTCCAGTTATCTATTTTTCCTCCAGCCATCTCCAATTGCATCGAGCCCAAGACAGATTCCTTATGAATAGTTCTGCAGACACTGCTGCAAAGAGAAACTATTGAAAACTTCGTGCTAGAATTTAGTTCATAATAGCTCACCTTGAAAAATAACAAGGTTAAGGGGAAAGAATGTTCTATTCAATTCTGTTGTAATTAAGAGAACTTTCCTGCTTTGCATGCTGCATAATTGAATTATACCACGATTAATTTTTTAAATAATTATTTGTAGATTTGTTTCCCCTACTGGTGTACTTTTTTTTTTTTTTTTAATAATATACTTTGCCACTTAATAAAGCAGATAAATGCTGGGGGAGAGACATTGGAGAAGATATTGTTTGTGCTCGGTGGTTCCATCATTACTATTGATTGCCTGGTCTTATTATTCACCTCAAAGACACTGCAATTAATAGAAATGGAAATGAAGGAATATCTGTGTTCTGTGAGGCTTTATTGAAGGAGGAAATAAACAATACATGTAGACAAGCAATAATTCTTTGTTGGCCATGACAGTGGTGCTTTCAGAGGAAGGATTAACCTGGATCTTAAATGAGCAACCTAGACTCTCTCTGCCGATGCTAGATGACATTCCCCGTGCAGGCCAGATAGCAGGTCCGAGGCGCACCTTGCTGCAGACCCAGCCCCACTGACCTGTCTGCGGTCTGCTGAATAAGGTGGCAGGCGTGATCAGGGTGTGCTGAGAAGGCCCTTCCCAGACCTCCTTCATCTACTTGGTACTCAAGACTGATGAGTCTACACTGGATTATGTTAAGTCATTCTCTAGATTCCTGGATAGTTGGGGCCTAAATAATGAGGTGAGATAGTAGGAGCAGACGCAAGTGCTCACAGGTGTTCTCGGGCAACGTGGTCCTCGCAGCCCATTCTGGCCCCTGCCTTCCTTCCCAGCGTTGCTTTCTGTCATGCCCTGATGCAGCAGACTACTCAAGATTCCCCTCCACTCTCCCTTCTCGCAGACCACCTCCTTGTCTGCAGAGCCCTGCCTCTCTTCCTCCTCAGGCTGGTGGCTGCTCACCCTTCAGGACACGGCCAGCTGTCTCTTGTCCTCTGGCTGCCTCCTATCCTGGTTCAGGGAACATGGCCATCCTTGGCCAGACCTTGAACTCTGCAGGAATGAGCCCTGTGCTTCTTCATTTCCATCCCAGGCCCAGCACAGAGCGTGGGAAAGAATAGTACCCTGAACTCTCTGGTACTTGAGTGAACTTACCTTTGCACACTCACAATGACCTTTTTGCCAATGTCCAAAGGTTTTGGGTTTTTTTTTAATAATTGAGGTATAATTTATATATAGTGAAGTTCAATAATTTTACAGGCATAGAAGGATTGTTGTTCACATATACCGTGAAACCTTGGATTGCAAATAACTTGTTCTGCGAATGTTCCACAAATTAGGCAAACATTTCTAATAAATCTTAAGTTGATAAATGACTGATGTCTTGCAATACAAGTAGTACGTGATGCCAAATGTCACATGATCACAAGTGAGCCGATGGCTCTTCTCTTCCTCTCTCTTGCACATGTGTGCTCGCTGTGGGATTGTGGGTGATTGTCAATGCAATGTCACATTTCCATGAAATCCTCAAAAGGAGGCAAAAGCAAGTGTCATTGGATAGGTTCCTTGTTAAAGCGGCATGAAAAGAGAAAGATTCCACTGAGCCAATAGATAGCGGTGGTTCTGTTAACGATAGTGAAAGTCGTCCTACACGATAACCCTCCTCTCTCTTGTCTCTGTCACACCAGCCACGAGGGTTTTCAAAGGTAAGTGCAGGTTGATTTGTTTGTTTTTCCTTATATTTTGTATTTTCTTTATTATCTTGTAGATTACCGTAGTCATCGTTATAGGAATATTTTGGAGTGTGGAACGAATCATCTGAGTTTCCATTATTTCTTATGGGGAAATTTGCTTTGATATACAAGTGCTTTGGATTACTTGTATATCAAAGAATGTTTTTGGAAAGAATTATGCTCACAAACCTAGGTTTTACTATATGTACAAGTATGTAGCTCCTGTACAGATAAAGTCTGGCAACACTGTCAGCACCCCAGAAAGCCCCTTCTTGCTCCATCTAGACCTCTTACCTCCCAACCCAGGGTAACCACTCTTCTGATTTCTGTCACCATCCATCAACCTTGTCTGTTGCAGGCCTTTGTAAAACATTGAATCATATAGCAGAGACGCTTGTGTCTTACTTCTTTCCCTCGACATTATGTCTCCGGGGCTTATCCCAGTGGTGTTTTATGTGTCGCGAGCTCATCCACTGTGAGGCTTCCCTATTCAGATGCCTCCAGGGAAGCCCTGACTGGGGAAGGACAGGGACAAGCCCAAGGCTGCAGAACTCCCACCAACTGCTGCAGGCTCAACACCAGAGTTTGGGACACTTGGATGGTGTTCAGGTCACTTCTGGGTGACCAGGCTTGAGCCAATAAGCTGGAGCTGTCAGAGGCCTGGGTTCATTGAAAAGAGGCAGCCAAGGGGCGCCTGGGTGGCTCAGTCAGTTAAGCATCCGATTTTGGCTCAGGTCATGATCTCGTGGTCCGTGAGTTCGAACGCCGCATCAGGCTCTGTGGTGACAGCTCAAAACCTGGAGCCTGCTTCTGGTTCTGTGTCTCCCACTGTCTCTGCCCCTCCCCCGCTCACGCTCTGTTTCTCTCACTCTCAAAAATGAATAAATATTTAATAAAAATTTTAAAAAAGTAAAGAAAAGAGGCAGCCCAGAATGTACTCCTAGGAGTTGAGCAAGGAATACATGGAGAAGGAAGAAATGGTCAGTGATAGGTATGGGCAGATGGCTGTCCTCTCAGGAAACCCCTGATTTGCTCTGCCAAGTCACCATCTCTGAAGTGACCTGTCTTCTTGATCCCTGTAACAATGTAGCCATCTCTACTCAGGCCCTAACTAGGTGAATTCAAGAAATCAGGTGACATCTGGTGAACTCTAGTGAACACGAGCCTCTCAAGGCCAGTGGTCTGCCTTATTTGTCCCCATGTCTCCAGTACCCATCAGATGCCTGGTGCATAGTATATGCTCAGTAAAATAGCTGCCAAATGAACAAAGAAGGGGGAAAAATGAGCAACTAGTCCCCCCTTTTGCTCGTTCAAATACCTTTAAGATGATGATCAGGCCTCCTTCCTCATTCTGCCCTGGGGAACCTACACCCATCATTGCCCTCTTGATCTGCCCCACAGGTGAGCAGGACCTTGCAGGAGCATAGTGGGCCATCACCTGGCAGTTGGCCCAGCCCCCACTCTCTTGTCCATCCCCATGCAGTGTGTTCATGCCCAGAGTCAGGGCCCTGCCTTGTTCCCCTCTGTGCCTATAGCCCTAGCACAGGGCCTGGGCCAGAAAAGGGAGCTTGGGGAATTGTGCAGGCATCAAACTGAAATTTCCATGTCCTCTCCTCAATAAAGGAAAATTTTAACAAGAAAGAAGAAATCTCCAAAGTAGGCTACACCCTGAGATTCCTGAATCTTACATAATAATATATGTGTAAAAAGAAGTCAATACTACCATTTCAGCATCCACGTTCTCTCCCCTCCTCTGCCCCATAAGAGGAATGCCAGCTCTGTCATGTCAGATCCTGTGTCCTTTTGGTACAGAATCATGGCCATGGGTGAGCAGGGCAATTGAGAGGAAGAACGTCAGGCTGGATTTATTTGCATTGAAAAAGGCATAGGATTACTGGTGGAAGAGAGTAGACTGGAGCTATGTGGGAGGTATAAGGAGGGAGGACGGCATGAGGCAAGGCGGGCTGGCGTGAGGAGAATTTCCGAGCTAGCAGAGTGAGGAAAGTAACTGAGAAGCAGCTGCCATGCCTGTGAGGAGCTGAGAAAGAGAATGTGCAGGATGTTTTGCTGTGCATAGTGGACGAACGCTCCTTGCACAGATTCTGAGACAGCTCAGTAGGCACTGCATTTCTGCTCAGTTGTTTTAGATGTTGAACTGGAGCACCTTCCAGTGTGCCGTAACACACACGGGGCTGGGGGTGGGGGTGGGTGGCGGCCAGCTTCCTGCACACTTCACACGCAGGGACACCGGGGCTTGTAGGGGAGGGGCACTGGGCACAGACAGGCCAGTCTTGCTGCAGGGAAACTCTTGAGAATTGGATCGAATGGCCCGGCACGTCTGAGGACAGCCCCGCCTTTGTATAGTGAGGATTTTGGTATACTCAACTTGATCTGGGATGGCAAATAACGTACATCCATCCCAAGGCCAATTCTGATTGGTTGGTAGTCTTCCTGGGACCGAGGAGGATTTTGAGGTAGGATCGAGGTTCAGTAAAAAGAGTGACATGATTGACGTGATTGGCCAACGATGTCTGTCCCACACACCACAGAGAGCACGTGGCTGTGGTTTAGAGCTTCCCTAAAGCTCCTTTCAAGGCTTAAGGTCGACAAGTGACTGTGAGACCGTGTGTGTCCACGTGTATGGCAGACAGCCTCACGAGGAGTGAGTGACATCATTAAATATGTAAAATCTCATTCAAAGAGCACTTCGTGTAGAGTAGGAACTCTGTAAAATGCTTCTGAGTGAGCTCATAAATAAATGCACATGGGTTCCTTGAATGCCAGAGTCTAATATGAACAAGTTGTTTTCATTTTAACAAATATCTAGTGCCAATAATGTCGAAGGTATGGTGGCACCTACCAGGAGGGAGAGGGTTCCTGCTCTCAGTGAGCTCATGGAGTTTGAGAAACTTTCAGAAATTAAAAAATAAAGAAAGAAAACAAAAAAAAAAGAAACAAATAAAATTCTATCAAGCTCATGCTTATCACATCGGCCTCAGGGCCCCTGGTGCCTGGGAAGGGGTGTGTAGGTGGCTTCTCACTTCAGGTGAGGCAGGGTGCAGAGTTGTGTAATCCCCATTATTTTGCCCATTATCTCTTCATCCAGAAGCATGGCGGGGGGGGGGGGGGGGGGGTTGGGGAAACACTTCTACCTACCTGATTAATTTACTCTGAGAAATACCCCCAGGCCCCCATTCACAGGCCACTCATTGAGATGTTATGGATAAAAGCTCTTCCATTTAAAAAGCTTGGTAGCCTGATTCCTCACCCCACAGCTGATTAGAAGTGGCAAATTTTGAGAGGAGGGGTGGGGGTGAATCCTAGAGGGAGCCCTCTGACAGGGATTAGAAAAGAAACTATCAGATACGGAGACTAGCCTAGAAACCACAAGAAATAGGAAAGCGAACAGAAACCCAATGACAGCCCAGCCCACCCCTCTCAACCACCAACCGTCCATGCATAAGCTGCTGCATCACATTAGCTAATTAGTCCAAAGAGGACAGGCATGCAGACAGGGATGCTTCCTGGAGGAGGCAGGCAATTGGCTGTGTCAATCCCAGAGAAATAAAGCTCAGCAGTGGGATTCCTTCAGACACTAAGCACATCAGCCAGAAACTACATATCCTGATTGCCAAGGGATGGTGAGGATATGCCGTTGAACTAGGTCCTTCACTCATATTTCCTCAAAGATTACAAACAGCAGCCTCACCCTCTAGGGCTCTGGGTGTGGATGGTGACACAGGGGTTGCAGTGGGCCTGGAGGGTCTGGGATGGGCCAGACAGCATGTGGTGCCTATAGAACTACCACCTACTACAGCATATGCGAATGAAGGCCAGTGAGGCTGGACTTGGGATTCTCCAACCAGCTGGAAACTGGGGGTTCCTATGAAATCTCTTGAGTGTAAAAATACTGACCAAAAAAACCCCAGTTTTTTAGAACACTTTATAGACCAAAGTAACTTGTCTGTTACTTTTTTTTTTTTTTTTTTTTTTTTTTGGCCCAAAGATTCCTTCCTCTCTCTCTTCTTCCTTTGTCCCATGAGTGATCTCTGTCTGCTTGGAGGGGGATTAGTATCCTGTATACACCAAGGATGCCACCTTATGGAGTGGTGTGGTCATTTGCCAAAGTTCCTAGAGCTGGTGGTCAGAGGAACTGAGTTTTGCAGCTAGGTCTGAGTTCACAAGAGACACACATTTCTCTAGTCCACACTGTCTTATAGTGTGTGTATTGCTTTAGAATTTCGGGCACGCCAACTTTTACCATTTGCAACCCATCCTGCCAAAGCTGAACAAGGGAATGTTCCATTGCAAAAGAGTCTCTGAGCTTCGGTTTCCAGAGGGGAAGTGATGATTACTTCTCAAAATGGCTTTCTCTCCTCAAACTGAGCTGTCATCTCCCCCCAAAATGATATACAGGGATGCACAGGAGAGCTGGGGATGAGGTCCCATCTGGCGATTGTCACGGTCTTCAGACCTCATATTTTCCTCCTGCAACCAGAGGTTTACCCTTTGTTTTACCCTTTGTTATTTAGGTAAGAAGGTAGGGAGGTAGGTAGGTAGGTAGGTAAGTTGGTCTGTCGGTTGATCAGTTGGTTGGTAGGTAGGTGGTTTGGTTGGTTGGTTGGTTGGTTGGTTGGTTGGTTGGTTGGTTGGTAGGTAGGGTGGGTGGGTGGATGAATGCATAGAAAGGTGGATGGATGGATGGATGGATGGATGGATGGATGGATGAATGGATTTCATAATACAGAAGTTTCTAAAGACTAATACAACAAAACAGAGTTTTCCTACTACTCAGCTTAAAACAGAAAGCATCACCAGTGCAGATGAAGCCCTGTGTGACCTTCTCTGACCAAATCTTCCAGCTTTCATCAGCTGGAAGTTGGTGTTGACCATTTCCATGCACTCCCTCATCTTTCTGAGAGCCTAAGTCTATGTACGTTAGTAGGTTGCACACATGCACACACAGATACTGGTACACTCACACAATGACATCATGCAGCAGAGCACATACCCACGTACGCAGGCATCCAGGCCCACACGCAGAGTTTTCACTCCTCCTCACGGATAATCAATGCTTCACTTTCAGCTCCAGATCTTGTCCGGCCTCTCCAGTGAGCAGGTGGGGTCTGTGGGGCTGATTGCATTACGTTTATTTTTTTAAGGAGGAATAAGGACTTAAGGAGGGTTTAGGAGATGGTCACAAGTCCCCCAGATGGTGGCAGAGCCAGACTTGTACCCTAGGCCTCCTCCGCCTGGTTCTAGGGTGCATCCCCTTCCTGGAACTGCACTGTCTCCTCTTAAATTTTTTTGTGTAATGTTTATTTATCTTTGAGAGAGAGAAACAGAGCATGAGTCGAGGAGGGGCAGAGAGAGAGATACACACACAGAATCCCAAGCAGGGTCCGGGCTCTGGGCTGTCAGCACAGAGCCCGATGTAGGGCTCAAACCACGAACTGTGAGATCATAACCTGAGCTGAAGTCAGATGCTTAACCAACTGAGCCACCCAGGTGCCTCTGCACTGTCTCATCTTAGCGCTGGGCCACTGAGAGGCAAAGACAGATGAGTCCAAACAGAGAAGTCATTCCTTCTCAGACTGAAAATAACAAGCCTCAGTTGCAATTTGTTTTTCCAGTTTATTTATGCATTCTTTTTTCCTTTTAACTTCTTTCATTAATTGATAATTTTCCTTCCCAATCAGTTTCTTTGATTGTGTCTCCCTTTAAAGCTTAGGGCTGAGAGCTGGGTGGGTGGCATTTAAGTTATGACTTGTTTAGAAAATTGATATTGGCATTTTCTGCATGGCTTGCCTTTCTTCAGTGAGTTACTTTGCTCTGATTCCTTGGTAGAAGCTCCAACTGTAAAGGAGATACAGGCTAATTAAAAATTGGAAGCTGGTAAATTTCACCTTGGGCAGCTAGTATGTGCTTTTGGCAGGAATTGATGCAATTATTGATCAAATAAAATTGTCATCCAAAAGAACATCTCCTTTTTTTTTAAAGAGAAAGCAGTGAAATACTGATTATTGAAATCAAGCTGTTACTCCAAAGACGCAGTAACAACATATGAAAATCTGGTAGGTTTTTGTCAAAATGAAGAATTATATATATTTATATATATAAATGCTATTAGATTATTTTTAATGAAAGAACAAATTGGGCTTCAAATTATTGCTGAGGTAGAAAGCACTATACTAGGCCCACCATAATTACTCAATAAATGCTTGCCAAATTGAACTGAATTGAAAAGATGTCAAGACACCATCACCCTTAATCAGTCTTTAAGGTAAAACAGCCAATTGTAGGACCGTTCCACACATATAATATTGAGGGAGTTGTAAAGAAAAGAAAATATAAGAGTGGTTTTTTTTTTAAGAAAATAGCATTATTCACAAACTACAAGGGATTGTGGGAATCAGGGTCTCAAATCAAGGCTGTGTGCGGCCAGTGTGGATTTCCTAGCTCACGAGCCATTCTGTCCAGACATGCCCTGCCATGGGGACCTATTTCCTGCGGAAAGAAAAGCTCGAGTAGCACCAATTTTTTCTCAAAGTCAATGCAAAACTCTGTCCAAAAGGGCTCATTCTGAAGGCTTTCTTCTCCCGTCATCTTCAGGTTACAGTTCTCAGTGTAAAGACTCCATCATCCGCCTGTGTTTGCTGGGCCTGTGGTAGAGCGTATCCATGCTTGGCCTGCTCAGCCTGACACCAAGGACAAAGGGATGGTGGGAGCTGGGACCAGTGATGGGGCTGGAGTCGGGACAGGCTCTGCCCTGGGAGCTCCCCTTACTGTGCCTGCACCCCCACCTCCCACCCCTGTGCCAGGAAAGCTGAGCCCGAGACAAAGGCTTGCATAATTTCAAGGGACAAGATTAAGGGGGCTGGGTGGGGCACAAGAGGGAGTGAAGAAAAGCCGATGCAATGCAACGTTCTCCAGTTGGTCACCAGTTTGTCGGGCTCTGTGGAATAAGAACTGTCTAGCAGAGCTCTCTGTGATGCTGAGAATGCGCTCTGCGCTTCCCAGTACAGCATCCACCAGCCACGCGTGGATGACTGAAATGCAACTCGTGAGACTGAACCACTGAGTTTTTCCTTTATTTCATCGTAATTAATTTTCATTGTGGATTAGGTATAGACTGCGTGGTCAAGTTGCTGGCCGAAGGGGTGGCAAAAGGATGGCTTTCCAACTACCTCTGTCTCCTGTCGCCTCAGGGGATATTACTCCCTATGTGGGTTCAGGCAGTTCCTACAGGCACCACCCCAACTTCTCCGGGCAGCACTGCATCAGATTAGCTACAGGTGCAAAGTAGGAGCTCTTGGGGGTGTAACAGAGGCAGAAGAAGCTGGTGAGATACTCCTGCGTGAGGCTGTTTGCAATAGACGTGGCTAGAGCAGTGGTTCACAAAGCTGAGTGGGCAGCAGGAGGCGCTCCTGGACAGCTTGGTAAAACACAGATTGCTGATGGCCACCCCTAGGGTTTGTGATGCCCATGCCGCTGGTCAGGTGATCACATTTCCGGAGTCCTTGGACTAAAGCAAAATGTGGGCCAGAGGATGAGAGTTGAAGCTGCGGTGACCAACCATTCCCATTTGCTTGGGACTGCGGGGGAGGGGATGTCCTGAAACATGACAGTTTCAAGCGTTAAAACCAGAACAGTCCTGGGAACATGGGGACAAGTCAATCCAATCACCCTTGCTGGAGGTGTCTTAGCACACCACCCCCTGTGCCTCAGCGACTTCACCTGCCAAATGGGAAGTTTGGGCACAGTCCTTCTTGCCTCGGGTGTTTGTGGAGAGTCAGGGTGGTGGTGCAGTGCCTGAGAGATTTTAGTGTCGGGCTTTAAGATGAGCTGCTTCTTTGACAGCAAAGTGTTCGAGAAGCCTCTGGAGCCAGAGGCTTGATCTTATCCCCAACCTCTGAGCAGCATCCAGAACTGCAGCCCTGCTAAAGAAACCAGCCTCTCTGTCCAGGTCCCAATTCGAACAGAGGTGACACTGGCAGCCTGCGGATTCATACCTGGCTGTGGGTTTCTTTCATTGTTAGGTGTGATGTCTTCATGGAGAGCTGGGGAGACTCTTTGGTCCATTTTTTCCTTCACGAATCAATTAAATATTTATGGATTATCTTCTCCGTTTAGCCCTATATAGATAGGGGCAGACAGGAGGTGTATAAATCTTGCTCCTTGCTCCAGTGATGTCCCTGACAAATTGAAAAGAATGGTTGGATGACCCCCATCCCCATTTCCCCATTGCAGACAGACAGACAGACATGCACACAGCCTCTTTCTCTCCCTCTATCTTCCGTCTACCCACAGGCAGGATGAAGCCCTTGGCTGCCTCCCTGCCCAGCCCTGGACCGTGAGCATCCCAAAGGGGCTGACCATATTTTGCCTCTCTCCCTATTCCCACGCTCAGCTCACAGCCTGATGTGAAGCTGCCAGTTGGAGATTGTTGGCTGAAGGGAGGAGGGGCCTGCTTGGTTACGCATGCTGAGTTGTGAGACCTATATGTTGGGTAGAGGGGCCGAAGGACAGCTGGAGAAGCAGCAGGGCCTGGAGGGGGTAAGGCCACCACAGAGTGGGTAGGATTTTTAGAGGCGAGGAGGTGAGAGACTGTGTTCCTGGCCATGGCCCAGCAATGGCCAAGCCAAGGCATAGACGCTAAAGAGATCCTGGGAAGTGTGGGTGACCGGGAGGCCCAGCCTGGGCTAGAATGAGGAATTAGGCTGGTCAGCAGAGGGGAAAGATACTGGTTCAGTCCAAGGAGCAGACTCATGAAGGGCCTCAATAGTCTAGCTGAGGAATAGACATCATGCATCAAAGGAGACTATAATAGTGAGCAAAAGTTTCTGAGGATGAGAGACAACAAGATCTTTCTGGCTTCCAGATCTCCAGGATGTTGTATATGTTAAGGCGTGCCTTAACGGCTTGAAAAGTACAGTTAAGAAAATATTACTCAGCAATACAAAGCACTAAATTATTGTTCTTCCCAACACCATAGATGAATCTCAAAATCGTTATGCCGAGTGAAAGAAGCTAGGCCAAGCAGACAAACAAAAGGACACCCGGTGTGACTCCCTTTATATATAGTTTGAGAAAATGGAAACTAATCTCTGAATACAGAATGCAGATTGGTGGTTGCCCGGGGAAGGGAGCAGAGGGAGAAGTGGATTGTAAAGGGGGCATGAGGACGTTTTCGGGCTGATTGAAAATGCTTGTGATCTCAACTGTAGTGATGGTTTCATAGCATATACACATATCAACACTGGTCAAAATGTACTTTCAATGTATGCAGTTTCTTAGAGAAACTGGAAAACAGTTTACTTTCTCAAGAAAAAGGCAATGCTTTACATATCAATCTGTGTAATTCTCTCATCATCCAAGGATGTAGATATAAAATTCCCAATTTGGGGTGCCTGGGTGGCTCAGTCGATTAAGCATGCGACTCTTAATATCGGCTCAGGTTGTGATCTTGCAGTCGTGAGACTGAGCCCGGCATCAGGCCCTGTGCTGAGAATGAAGTCTGCTTGGGATTCTCTCTCCCTCTCTCTCTCTGCCCCTCCACCTTCCTCTCTCTGACTCCTTCTCTCTCTCTCTCTCTCTCTCTCTCTCTCTCTCTCTCTCTGAAAAATAAATAAATAACCTTTAAAAAAAATTCCCATTTTACATTACAGACTCTGAATTGAAGCTCAGAGACGTCCAGTGATTTACAGAGGATCATACAGCTTATGAGTGAGGGTAAAGCCAAAATTCAAACACAGGTCTGTCTCATCTCCAAGTCAGTGTGCTGTTTACTGTATCTGTGCCTCTCAAACTTGAATCTCCTTCTGAGAGCATGTCCCAGTGCTCTGGAGGAGAGAGGGATCAATTGATGAGCCACATAGCACTTCAAAAACTTCATAGGACTCCCTCTCTCATCTTCTAGAATGGGTTTGGATCAGGCAAGAGTTCTTCCTTATGATTACCACGGTGTTTTTGCTCAAATTTGTAGCTCAACCACGTGTTCTTCTCAACAGAAAAAAAAACCCATAACCTTAGTTAGAAAACCAATCAGCAGAACAGGAAACAAGGGGGTTAGAGATGGATGTGGGCAACTTATGTTTCAGATACATACCTATTGTGATCTTTGAATGTTTGATCATTAACACATATCAGATAAAAATAGAAGTAAAAATATGAGGAAAGTAAGAAAGGAGGGTGGGGAAAAAAAGTGGAAGGAAACAAGGAAGGAAGGAGAGAGAAAGGAAGGGAGAGATGACGGGAAAAGATCTCTACTTTGGGGCATACGCCAGGTGTACAAACAAGTTGTTCTCCTGGCCCCTCTGCTCTCCACTCAAGACTCTCAATGGTAAGAGTGATGATCGCACAGACCCTCTAGGACCTTCCCAGATACTCAGCTCTTTTGAGGAAGAGTCTATTGCAGTCACTGAACGCCATTTCCTGGAAGTTTTAGAAAGATCCTTCAGTGCTAGCTGGAAAAAAAAAATCACAACCGATTGGTACACTTTGATTTCCTGAATTTTTTGGTGGAATTTAGCCTCTTAAGTGCAGGACATAATTTCTGAAGTTTGTATATTGGATTGAGAAATGCTAATCGATTGTTTTGATTTTCCTTCTTCTCACCATGCTCCAGTTAGCATCTCCTACTTCCCACCAATACCACTGATACTAATTATTATTTTTAACGCTTCCATTGATGCTGTGGAAGGTCCCATTAACACCTTTCAAGGGATTCATATAAAACAACTGTGAACCACGCTTAGCCACTAATGAAATAATCCATAAGTTGGGAAAATTCAGCTGCTTCTGAGCTACATTCTCCACAGCCCCCTGGATGAGCTGAATTCTTTCTATCCATCCTTTCTACCTACCTCCACTGACCCCAGAAGCCTCCCCAGACACCTCTGCTCCCCGATCCTGGTCTCCTGTTCTTCCTCACCAGGGTCATGCTGCTGCTATTGCATAACTGCCCTATTAACACTGTGCTGAAATCCTCTGGGATCTTTACTGGTCGCTCCCTGAGAAGAGGGACCTGTGGCTATTCCCTGTTGTGTCCACAGGACCCAACACCAAGTACCCCCATAGCCAATATGAGTTATTACCGTGTGCCAGAAATTATTCCAAGGGCTTTACCTTGTTAAATCCTTTATTCTGCAGAACTGTATGAGATGAACTGTGGTATTGTGCCCATTATATAGATGGGAAAACTGAGGCCCAAAGCAGTTCAGTTACTTGTCCAAGGTCACACAGCTAAGAAGCCAAAGTGCTGGGATTTAAACCCAGACAGCTTGGGGTGTGTGGGTGGCTTTCAGTTAAGCATCCGACTCTTGATTTTGGCTCAGGTCATGATCTCAGGGATGTGAAATCAAGCCCCAGTCGGGCTCCATGCTGAGCACAGAATCTGCTTAGGATTCTGTCTCCTCTCTCAGTGCCTCCCCTGCTCATGCACATGCACTGTAAAATAAACAGATAGATAGATAGATAGATAGATAGATAGATAGATTGATTTAAACCCAGACAGCCTGTTTTAGAGTCCAATTTCAAAGTTTGCTGACATCCAATGAGTTGTATTTTTACAAACTGAGGTTTTTCTTCAGGTACCTAGTTAATCTCTGTTTGCAATTGGCCAACAATTTAAGCTGAAGGAATAGCCCATACCAGGGATGATAGCCTAATTCCATAGCACTGTCCCATCTGTGGCACAATGCCAACCAGACCTCTGTCCTATTTCTGACCCTTGCATGGGTCCTCATTGACTTCAGTATCAAGGCCAAACACTTGGGCACACCCTTACTCTCTTCCTTCTTTAACAGATAATACTGGCACATCATAGATGATATAATTAACATTTGTTGAATGAACGAATGCACTAAAATTACATCTGTATGAGGACAACATTTCACAATTGTTTCCTTTCTAAAATCACATCCTGCTAATTTGATCATGAATTAAAAATATAACCCTGTCAATAGTCTCATATATAAGTTTCTTACACATCAGACAAGATTTTAAAAAGCCCAACACACAGGTTTTATCAGGATCCTCATTTATGCTAATGATGACACATTTTCATATTGAGTCAGGCAAAATTGTGTTTTCAGGTTAGAAACAGGGCTTGCGAGGCATGTAAAATAGTCTCTGAAGCCTCTTTGACCAGTCTGCTAGATGCTGAACAGGCATTTTTAAGGCTTTTAAAACAAGACTTTATGTAAAAGGTGGAGAAATAAAGATCAAAAGTCCCTTTAGTGCTCTAATTTTTCTAACAGGCATCAGAAAAGAGTTTCATTATCTTTTTGCATTTTTAAGTTAATGATGGACTCCAGAATTGTCTTGGAACTCCCATTTTATGATTTTTTTTTAAGCGTGGTTTGCAAAGTACTTGAGTGCATCTTGCATTCACATATTGAGTACCTTTCATGAGTTAAGCACTGCAGTCAGCCCCAGATTGGGGTTTGGGGGGCTGGTAATACAGAGAGATTCAGAGGTGACTAAGAGGACAGAGTCCTGCCTTCAAGGAACTTCCCATTAGTAGCAACACCAGTACGGCTGGAGGGGCCTACCACATGATGCAGAACATCCATCAGGAAGGAATGGGTTGATTGGGATGGCCCAATCAATTCAGGACTCTTGGAGGGGAGGCCTTTGAGGTGGGGTTGAGGAATAGGGGAAGAGATTGCTACTGATGAAGAGAAGGAGGTGAGGAAGAAAAAATCCCCATGCCTTCTGAGCTCACGGAACCACAGGGGGAGCAGACCCAAACATGCCTGGTCATGTCAATGGGTAACACAGGAAGGGCTCTTCCCTGGCTGAGATCTTCTCAGGGTCCTGGCTCACCCTCCAGTTAGAAGCGTGGCGTGGATAACTCAATGTGCAGGCACAAGTATCCTGGTTCACACTTCATCCCTGTCCTCAGGCACCTCTCCTTCTCAAGCTGATGACCCCTCCCTTTCTGAGACACCTCTCCCTTGGATTCTGTGATTCCATTGTCTCACTGGACATTCCTTATCAGTCGCTTTGCTGCCTCCTTCCTCTTCTTCCACCAGATAGCCAGGTATCCGGGAATCTTTTATTTGTTCTTTTTTCCCTTTCCACCCTCTCCAGGCAAGCCCTCTTTTGACCTCCAGGCTGGCGTATTGCCCTGTCTACTCGGCATCTCTGCTCCACTGTCTCACAAACACCTTAAACCCAATGTCCAAAGCAGAGCTCTGTCCACTCCACCCACCTCAAATGGCAGTCCCTCAGTCCTCTCCTTCTAAAAACGAGCCACAATCATCCTGGGCTCCTCTGTGCTATCTGCACAAGACCAGTCTTACCAGAGCAGCTGCAACTTTAAGACCTATCCCAGATCAGTGCACCTGGAGGGCCTTCTAAGCCTCCAGTCTCGTCTCCCTGCTCCTGTGCTTGCCCCCTGCTCCATGCATTCTTCATTCAATGCCACAGGGTTTTTGTTTTTTATGTTTTATTTATTTATTTTGAGACACAGCTCGAGCGGGGCAGGGGGAGGGGCAGAGGAGGGAGGGAGACAGAGAATCCCAAGCAGGCTCTGCACTGCCAGCATGGAGCCCGATGTGGGGCTCAAACCCACAAACTGTGAGATCATGACCTGAGCCGAAATCAAGAGTCAGTGAGCCACCCAGGCGCCCCACAGGGTCTTTTTAAAGCAAATTCTAAATCATATTTCTCCCTTGTTTAATTCAATTCAAAGAATTCCCAACATCCCAAAGATAAAAACACTCCTCATCCCCCTACAAAGCCCCCTGGCCTGCCTGAGGCCTGCCTCTCACGCTCCACTCTCACTGCTCTTCCCCTTGCTCCAGGGCACTCACACTGTGTGGCTTCTCCCACAGGCTGGGCCTTTGCACATGCTGCTCCCTCCCTGGGATGCTGTTGCTCTGTTCTTCCCATGGCTGGTACGAATGGTACATTATGAGTATCTTAGCCCGAATAGCAACTCCTCAGGCCTCATCTGATTCACCCAGTTAGCTGTGTCATTAATATTTGTTTCTTTTCTAACTGCCCCACAGAAAATCGAGTCCCCCTACACACAAGGTCATTATCTGCCTTGAACACAGCTGTGTCCTGACCTGGCCATACACTAACTCCTTAGCATGTTTTTGTTGAAGATTGAACCAATTGGTCTACTCACAGGCTGCAACAACCATCTCTCTCTATCCCAGCATTTCTGGGTGCCTATTAGAACAGCCGTTACACAGACAGCAGAATCGTGCAGGATGCAGACTCAAAAGACATGGATGTAAACCCATATTCCACTCTGTATTAGTCAAATGACATTCATAAAGCAGCTTAACTTCTCTGAGGCTCAGTTCCATCATTTGCCAAATAAGGGCAGGAAAAACAATATATCCATCACAGGGTTGCTGGGAGAGCTGCACAAGATAATGTCTGTGACTGTGCTTTATAGATTATAGCATGGTTTTTAATGCCCTATATTTCAAATAGCAATAGTGCTTACAGGTAGCTAGTCATGTTCATTTTTAGCCAATGGGAAAGCAGGGACTCCATGAGGCTGGGGACCAATTTTTGTCCCCACCTAGGACATGTGAGTGCATTAACCCCTGCCATCAGGGAGCATTCATTCTCTCTCTCCATCCCTCTCTCCATTCTAAAATGTTATAGCCATATTTAGTTAGTTATATATATATAGTTCTGCCAATTTTCTAGGAAAAAATGATTCCCTGTTTTTCTTTCTATTCATTTTATTATAAGCAAGGATGATCATATGATCATCCTTTCATATGCTGATTGACTATATTTCTTCTGTAAATTGCCTGTTTCCATTGGGGAAGGGGTGATCATTGAACTTGAACTCTTCCTTATGACATTGCAGTTTTGGTCTTAGGAATTTTAGACTTTTATCACCACATAAGTTAAACTATTTCCCCTAGGTTTTGAATTTATCTTTCAACCTTGTTTATCATAGTTTTTCCTTTGTAGAAAGGCTTATTAAAAATTATAAAGGGATTTACCCACCTCTTTGTCGAACATTAATGCGCTTGCATTATTTACATATAAATCCTTGGTCTGTCTGAAACGTATTTTGGTTGAAAAAGCCATGTAAAGATCTAGCTTTCTTTCCCTGAATAGTTAAACAGCTGGCCCAATTTTTCTCTGTTAACTAGTCATCTCAGCCCCCACCACTCTGATTCCATTCCAGCCCTAACACCTGAATTTACTTATGAATTCTCCATGATAATGCCCTGATTCGTTTGTCTTTTCCCATGCCTTCATCTCACAGCTTTCTACCTTTATCTATCTTAGGATCCAGAAAGATCTTCTGTTCTGAAGCCCCTGGCAGTTCTTATGTATTTATTCTTGAAGATGATCTTTAGGATTTTTAGACTCACTGTGTGAGTTCCCTGAAAACCATCTGGTTGGAAAGTTGATAGAGTTGGGGTATACAGATTTAAGATGTTGACCCATAGTGGCAAGTTGCCCTCTGAGAAGTTTGAACTAATTTACATTCTCACCATCTCCTCATACCTCTGTCCACACCAGGCTCTTCACCCCTTCCCCCCATTGCTGTAGTGGACTGTGACATTCCCATTATCTTCTCCCTTTGCATTCCTTTGATTACTATTAAGAGCGAGCATCCTTTCAGATATTTAGAACTCACTTGTAACATTTTTTATGGATTGACACCCTTTCATACTTTAATTGGGATACTCTTTTTCTTACCAACTCTTTGTCATATATAACACAAACGTTTTTAAAATTTGTTGAACATTTAGTTAACTTTGTTTTTCCTGTAGACATTTTTGAATTTTTATATCATGCTGACACACAATAGGAGTTTCACAGACATCAGTTGAATGTTGAATTAATAAAGTTAAATCTACCAGTATTTCCTTTATGGTTTCTGGCTCTATTTCCCCTACGAGGGCTGTGCTCTGTTATTTCTAATCATAGCAAAGGCTAGACTGTCACATCCATTTTTCCATTAGTTCCTCATAACCACCCTGTTAGGTAGAAAGAAAAGTTGTAATGGGAGTTAATTCTCAAATTCAGAACATGAGGTTCAGAAGAGAAATGGAGCATGCTGGGACAGAGCCAGCAGGAGTGGCCAAGAGAGCACTGCAGGCAGCCTCTGCCCCCTCTGCCGGGTGGACAGATGGGCAGACAAAGGCTGAACTCCTCTCTTGGGTATGCCCAATTTCCTTCAGGTGAAATACAGACCTTCCTGCCACTCCTGTGTGAGGAGCTCTCTAGGCATTACTTAAAGTAATTAACTGCTTCTTAACATTTTGACTAATTAGGAAACATTTGGACTCGATTTGATCTTTTTGTTTGCCAAGTATTTTGGCCAGTTTGGCATTTAGTCAGCCAGCCTGTGGTCCTTGAAGTGATCTCTGCATCGCCTATGAGAATCGATCTTGCACAGAAGTCACACAGCCTCTGAGAGGGCTGGAGGACGTAGGACCCACCGTTTTTAAATATGTGCAGAGGACTCTGGGAACCACGGCCACCTCTGGCATCAACTCATAATGAATATTAATAGTTATTATTCGTACGAATGCCTTTGTTACTACATCTTCTTTTTCAGAAGATTTCCCCAAACAGCCTTCACTGGGTTCCCACAGTAAACTTGCATAGTAATTGCTACAGAGTGTGGGCTCAGCAAACGTTTTTCAGTAAAGAACCAGATGGTATATATTTTACTTTGGCTTTTCAGGCCAATGGGCAAAGTCAAACAATCGTTTTCTTGGAAGGTTGGATTTTTTTTTTTTTTTTTTTTACCTCTGACATTTAAAAATATGGAAACCATTCTTAGCTTGTAGGCTACTCAGAAAGGGGCATGGGGCTGGGTTTGGCCTGGGCACCATAGTTTGCTAATCCCCAACATACACTATTTTGTTCAGCGAATAGATCATGAAACTGCAGCTCAGAGCAGCTCTGTGACTCTCCACAAGTCATTGCTCTCAGAGCATGTGGGATGATATGTAGGGCTTTTGAGTGCTGTAATGATGGCTCAGCCGAATAGTTATTCGTTCATTCATTCATTCCCGACAATTTACTAAGCATCTACTACGTGCTAGGCCTCATACTAAGAGGCTGTGTGACTTTTGTGCAAGATCAATTCTCATAGGTGATGCAGAGACCACTTCAAGAACCAAAGGCTGGCTGACAAAATGCCAAACTGGCCAAAATACTTGGCAAACAAACAGATCAAATGTGCTAGGCCTCATGGTAAGAGGTTGGATGATGTAAAGAATTTACATGCCACATGACCTTGAGGAAATCATTTAATATCTGAGCCTTGGTTTTCTCATCCGTAAAATGGGCACAACACAGTTCACCTATAAAATATATGTAATAGCCCACTGGACTATTGTAAATATATAAGGAAATAATCTGTGTGAAGTCTTTAAAACAGTGCCTGGAGGGGCGCCTGGGTGGCTCAGTCGGTTGAGCGTCCAACTTCGGCTCAGGTCATGATCTCACGGTCTGTGAGTTCAAGCCCCGCGTCGGGCTCTGTGCTGACAGCTCAGAGCCTGGAGCCTGCTTCGGATTCTGTGTCTCCCTCTCTCTCTGACCCTCCCCCGTTCATTCTCTGTCTCTCTCTGTCTCAAAAATAAACATTAAAAAAATTAAAAAAATAAATAAATAAATAAAAATAAAACAGTGCCTGGAATATAGTGTCCACTAAATGGAAGCTAATATCAATAGTAATGACAACAACTATAGTTGACATTGGCCTGTGAACCTTCAAGGAGCTCACTGTCTCGAGAAAGAGACAAGCATGGAAGCACATAGCTGCAGTACTGTGATATGAAATGCTAAGGACGCAGAGGGGCTGCAGGGAGGTCAGCGGGAAGAAGCTGCTTACAGTGTATCTGGCGGGGTGAGGAGGGTTTGTGCCAGGAACAGACTGCAGAAAGAGCAGGAAGCTCTGAGCAATTAAGCTCTGGCTGGGGGCCCACGTACCTCCCACCGGGGAGGCCACGGTCCATGGCCAGCTTCCATAGAGGGAAAGACAAAGTCCAGGATCACACAAGGAGGCTCATTCGGCAGTTCACTCATTCAGCCATAAAGCCCTTACCGGACAGGCAAAGAGCAGTGTAAGGTTTCAAAAAGTTCATTATCCACTGCGGGCGGGAGTGCTGAACACACAAGGAGCCAGAATATAAAGGGAAGGGGAAACCAGGGAAATGCGAAGGAGCTGCAGCTGGGGTCAAGAGGCAGGAGAGTAGAAACCCCCCTGGGCAGCATGAGGACAGCAGGGCACTGGGACTGAGCGAGGAGGATGAGAGGATTGGAGGAGACAAGGAAGGCGCTTCATGCCCGAGCAAAGGCTGAGGTGGGGGCCTAGGTCTGGACGTGGGCTGAGGAGAAACGTCTACAGCCCCTGTTTAATCAAGAGACTCTGAATAGTGTGTCACTAGGTGGTGAACACACAGTGAGCACCTGATACAAGACTGGCCCTCAACCTTACCCCTTCTCCTTGGCCTCAACCCCTCCCTACCACCTGGACTCTCCATAGGTTGGGGTGCCCCCTTTCTCCCCTCCACTCAGCCTGATCCCACTGGTTCCCAACAGCCCAGTGCAGAGTGCTCCCTCCTGCAGGAAGTCCTCCCAAATTTCTCCAAGATACAGTTTTCAGTAATTATAGTACATGGCCTGGCTGAGTGGGAACAGGCCCTGTCCTGGCAGCTGAGTTCTGGGAAGGGGCTGTGCCTGAACAGCCACTTGCTGGCCAGATCCCAACTTGCATGATTACACGGGCACCTCTGCTTCCCGTTCCTTACAGGAGTCTTTAATTAAAAAAAAAAAAAAAAAAATTTGTTTGAAAGGTTAGTTTAAAATGGACTGTTTTATAATAAATTCCATTCAGTTTACTAAACTACTACTTCAGTCATAACATGTAATCATTGTATGTATGTATCTGTACACAGATTCACAGAGAGAGTTCATTCCCGAAATCCTTGCTCATCAGGGAAGTAAGGAAAAACCCTTAGGCAGGTATAGGGCAGTGTAGGTCAGTCTCCACCCTGTCCAGATCCTCTTCTTTGTCTTCTCTGACTGTGTCAGCCACTGATCTTCTGTGTCGCAGGCTGTCCTACGACCCACTTTGCTGTGTCATGAAGAGTACTGCTTGTTCAAGGGTGGGCAAGTGGTTTGCAGAGACATCCGGCCCTGCCGGCCTTTGCCGATCTCGCTTACACTAGCGATCTCCCCCTAATTTGGTTTGCACGGACACAGACGCGGTTCTAGAACTTGGTGTGAGTTACGCAAATTTGCGTGCCGGAGGTCTCAGTGAACGGCTTCTTTCTCCTCTCCTGCGATAATAGTGTTTCTCTTCGTGGCCGGGAGAATGCCACCTGGGATCATGGTTTATGTGTACGGCCTCGGCTTCTGAGGGAACGGAGCAACTTCCAAAATGAGAACAGCCTGAAAGAGTTTCCTCTTGTTGCTCCTAAAACTGCAGCCTGACCTCCTGACTTGGAGCTATTGCCCAGAAAGTAGTCTCCCGCCACCTCTGCACCCGTCCCCAGCTCTCTAGGATTTACTGTTTAATTATCCCAGAGGGTAGGGTTCCCAAAGCTACAATTTAGCAAATACCTCAAGGTAGCTTCATGCATAATGTATCAGAATCCACGCACAGGGCTGGGCCAAAATTAGGCCCACTGTGAATAATTGTGATTAAGAGTTTATAAGCCTTGCTGTGGTCTGGGATGCTGATCAATGTCCTTCAGGCCCAAATCCCTACACGACCCTGCTCTCTCACTCACCTCCTTTCCTTGTCACCTTTCTTCCTTCCTTCAGCGCATACAAAACCTTACAGCTTACAGTTCTCACAATAAATTCTTCCTGGGTACCAAGCCCGCTCTTTGGCATCGAGAATGCGGGACTGCAAATGCCCAGCTTTGCTGTAGAGAGTCAACGTTGGGAAGTACAGACGAGTAAATCTGTGAATGCAATACTAGGTAGTTAGTGCAATGACAGAGACACCCAGGATGCACTTGGGGCCTGGGACTCTGAGATCCGCTTTCCAGAGATGTGTTGGAGATGGGTCTGAAGGATGAGTAGAAGCCAGAAAGGCCCATGAAAAGCTGAGGGGCATCCTCAGACATAGTACTCATGCCCTTTGCTCTTGGGACCTCTTTAAATTTCTGAGAATTATTGAGGAACACAAAGAACGTATTCATGTAGGTTGGGTCTATCAATACTTACTAAATTTAAAACCAACATGTCTCAGAAATACTTATTAATCCAATAATAACCGACCTCTTACATGTCAACATAACATTTTTTTCTGAAAAACAAAGCGAATCCAAGAAGAGCAGCCTGGCTTTACATGACAGCATATCTCATTAATATCTAACTTAATAGAAGACAGCAGATTCTCACTTCTGATTTTTCACTTGATCTGTTGCAATATTATACCCCGTGTAGCTTTGTGTAGTTTGGGAACCTTGCTCTAATTCAAGTGACAAAGACAAAAACGTTCTTCATGAAATTATGAATACAGTTTTGAGCTCATGGGCTCTCCCTCCGAAAGGGTCACCGAGAACGCCAGAGGTCCCTGGACTTCACTTCGAGAACTTCTGTTTTAGAGACAGGAAGCTCAATGATTTAGAATTGGTTAACTTGCTCGACTTTGGGCTTCCGCTGTGCGGGCAGGGGGCTGCCGAGGGCTTTTCCTGGGAACTATGAGTCTGTCGGGCAGCACCTCCCCACTCCTACCCCTTGCCCAATGGGGCAAATGGGAAATATCCAACAGTAAACCTGGCACAGAAATGGAACTCCCTCAAACCCTTACAGTGATTGTTTTGGAGACGAATCTTTGCTATTTGGGTGCTCAGATTTCTGCGAGAGCTTCAGGCCTTTTTTTTTTTTTTTTTAATGTTTATTTATTTTTGAGAGAGAGACAGAGAATCAGTGGGGGAGGGGAAGAGAGAGAAGGAGACACAGAATCCAACGCAGGCTCCAGGCTCCGAGCTGTCAGCACAGAGCCTGACGCGGGGCTCAAACCCATGAACTGTGAGATCATGACCTGAGCTGAAGTCGGACGCTCAACCGACTGAGCAACCCAGGCACCCCTCAGGCCTGTTTTTAAAACAAATGTGTTTTTAAGAAGGCAGATATAAAAATATTCTGTGCGTGGATTAGCTTTTGTTTTCCATCAGTGACATACTTTGTATGCTGTTAGAGAACAGCATTAACATTTTTTTTTTTTTAATTAAAAAGTCTCTAGGCCCAACATCTTAATATTTGGAATGTTGAGATCATTTGAGGCATGGATGAGTCTTGCCAGTTTTTGTTGTTTTTTTCTGGAAAAAAAAAAATCCCAGAACCAGAGCTGTGACTCTATTATTGCAAGGCTGTGTGAGCTGTCAGAAGGCCTGTGACACTGGAGACCACTTGTTAGCTGTGCTGACATACAGGGGCCATATTTATGAGCTACATAATTGAATAAAGATGGGTTTATAGACGAAAAAAAGAACGTGAGAGAAAATGGTGAATAACTGTGTTCATTCCGCCCCCTTGGGATTGGGCCTGTTTTCTGCTTCCTTGCTATTAATGAAAAGAAATCCAATTTGTTCTACATGGTGAGATTTGTAATTTAGATGCTTATTAATTCTGGGTTCGCGTAGGAGCTCTTTGAAAAATATGGTCTTCAAAGCATTTACTTTCAAAGGCCAACAAACCTTGGCTGAAAACAAGCCAAACACGTGTGGCTAAAATATTTTCTGTGTTTAGCAGAAGCTTATTGCCTACCTTCCATGTGAAAAACCTCACTCTACCTGTTGGGGTTGTAGAAAAAGTACCTTCACTGTAGTCCACCACCCAGTTGGAGGAGCGAGGCGGGTGTGCGGAGCAGACAGAGGCCATGTAGGTAGGCCTGGGGAACCAGCGAAGGCCAAGCAAGATGTGGTTCCTCTTATTCAGGAACTTGCATCCTCTCCTTTTCCCGTGTGCCTACCAAGATGTTGAGTACATAAGAGGTGCTCAGTTAGTATCTCACTGGCCTGAATCCAAAAAGAAAGTTCAGGCTCTCGTCTCAGCCTAACCTTGCCATCTTTGATAAGTTATTTAACTTCTTTGGGTAGCATTTTACTTATAAAAGAGTAAATAATAGAAATAATCCTTCTAGAACTTTCTCCAACTGTGATTATAATAACGTCCTCCAAGCATAGAGCTGTCAACAGTTTACAAAACACTTTTACTTCCAAAATTTAAAATGAATCCACCTAAAAATCAATTGGGACGAAGGAGGTGGTTCTCTTAGGGATGTCTTCAAAAAAAAAAAGTGTGAAAACAGATTTGAGCCTGAAGGGATGATTTAGTGGCCAGCCTGACCCTCACCCATTGTGACCTGGCTCCAGAAGCCAGAGGCCCAAAAGGAGGCGGCGTGACCCTTGCATCCTAGCAGTTGTCAGCCTGCTCTGTCTGGAAATGAGAGGAGACCAGCCATAACCAGGAACCCCACTCTGAGCTCACATGGGGTCACCATTCACAGGCCAGGGCTTATGGCCTTAAGACTTTAAGGATCTGTAATCTTGGGGAAAATGAAGTCTGCAGCAGGAGAATGCCAGTTTTTCTCTATAATTTTAAATAAGCTACTTCTTTCTCTGAGTCTCCTGTTGTTTGTCTTTGAAATGGTGATCAGAAAACCAACTCATTAGGGGAATTGTATGGATTAAATGCACAGTGTGTGTAAAACTCAGAAGAGGATGTGTGTGAGCTGGGTTGTTACCTCGGAAACTGACAGTAGGGAGATTAAATGCCCCCAGACTATAACTGCATGGAACTTCATGTCTTTGAATTTTCTGCTAACTGTGAGCAACCTAAAAGCTCTTCATGTTTCTTTCCTCATCCCTGAAAATCTTCCAAAATGCTGGGTTCAGTTCCAATTGGAATCCTTTGCTGACGGCGGGACTCTGACCTGAACCTCGCTGGAAGTTTGGAGGCTGCTCGTGGTTCTCCAGGGCTGTGGTGGGAAGGAGGTGGAGAGGAGGCTTCCCACCTCATTGAGCCAGTGCAGGGGGTGGAGCTGTGTAGTGGAAAGAAAGCCAGATTTGGGTCCGGGTGCATCTGAGTCCCAACCCTACCCCCAACCCCATGACTGAGTAGATGTGTCATTTTGAGCAAAATGCTCAACCTCTCTCTCTCCTCAGGTAAGAAAATCGGACAGTTGTCCTTTCTCTACCAACTGTTAGGAACCCAAAGAAAAATAATC
Source organism: Panthera uncia (assembly GCF_023721935.1). Lineage (NCBI taxonomy): Eukaryota > Metazoa > Chordata > Mammalia > Carnivora > Felidae > Panthera > Panthera uncia. The sequence goes on along the minus strand of NC_064810.1, from coordinate 120,384,796 downwards.
TATATCAAGGGTCTCATGCCCTGCATATCAAGCTATGCACAATAGTTTGCTTCTCCCTGGAGGACAGATCACATGAGCTGTCAAACACACACACACACACACACACACACACACACGCACACGCACTGTGTAATACCCCCTCCCTCCCCACCTTCAGTACTAATCACCAGGAAGGGAAGCCTCTGTTCTATGCTGAGGATCCTATAAATGGATTCACACTGTCACCATACAAGACAGGGTCAGAAAGGGCTGCATTTATATATTAATAGCCTGATATGCTGATTTCTAACAAGTTGAATTAGAAATTTACATCTCTTAATACTTCCAGAAATCTGAAACAGATTCCTTTAAATTCCATTATCTCTAGATAACATCTCCTAAAATCCTTTAATTTCTGCATTTATAAGTGAGGGAATTGGCGGGGGGGGGGGGTGGGCGCAGGCATTTCAGGTCTCTTGTCTCCAAAGGAAAAGCAGACTCATCTTTTTGTTCCCTTTAGATCACCCCTGGAAAGGCCAGACACTATTGGAGGAAAGAAGGGGGAGCACAGTCAGGCAGCAATGGGAAGGAGACCTGGCTTGTGGAAGTGCCCCGAGAGGAGCCCAGGAAGGCAGTGGTGAACTCCTCTCTCCAGCCCAGAGAGCCGTGTCCTCATCAGCTGGTGCAGGTCAACATGCTCGCAGGGCCCAAGAATAACTTGGGAGGCCCTAAACAGAGCACCATGCAGCTATGGAAACCCAGATTCTTGCAACTATTTTAGCAGAACAAAATACTTCCAATATGTGTTGCATTGTAAAAAAAATTAGGCCTTGGGATTGTATATACAGTTTTAGCAAATTAGTTTTGGTGGGGTTTTTTGTTTGTTTGTTTTTTATTTTTTGGTTTTTTTTTAAGTGCATGGAACAAAGCCTAGCAGGGTAGACAGCAAAAACTGAGAGATGACTTTTTAGTTTTTTTCTTTATACTTCTGTCTTTCCAAGGATTTTTTTGCAGTAAACGTATGTCACTTTTACAATCAGGGAGGAAATGCTATTTTGCTGTGTCCATCTCTCTACTTTGACTACCCGTGATAGGTGGTCATCACCACCCTCAATCAGGTGCTCGTGCTGAGCCCCTCTCCCCCACAGAAAGTTCTCCTCCTTTCTACATAAATCCAGATTCTGTTCATCTTCCAAGGCCCAATCTCCTCCAGATTGCCCTTGCCAAGTATACTCACAGCTTGCATTTTGTGCAGCACCTAGATTCCCACAGGGCTCCCACCATGTTCACCCTGGACACAAAGTGCCTAGGACAGTTCTGTGCACATAGATGGCACTCATCAATACTCTCTCAAGGATGAAGCAGGTGCCATGGAGAATCCTTCCTGCTCTTAATGTTTCCCTTTGTTACAGTCACTCACCGTGACCTCTTCCAGCAGAAGACATCCTCTTCCCCACAACATTGAACTTTTTTTAATGTTCATTTGTTTTTGAGAGACAGAGAGAGACAGAGCATGAGTGGGGGAGGAGCAAAGACAGGGGGAGACACAGAATCCGAAGCAGGCTCCAGGCTCTGAGCTGTCAGCACAGAGTCCGACGCGGGGCTCGAACCCATGAACCGTGAGATCATGACCTGAGCCAAAGTCAGACACTTAACCGACTAAGCCACCCAGGCGCCCCAACTTCTAAGAGGCTGATTGCATGTTTGGAGAAAAGAGCCATAGGCTTTACAGCCAACTGATCCTGGCTCCACTTCTTAGTGGTCTTGGGCAAGTTGCTGAAACCCTGAGTCTCAGTTTCCACCTCTGTCCAATGGAAGCAAAACTCAGGGCCTGATCACAGGACTTGAGAATGAGTGTAATGAGGACAACACTTGCCTTGCACATCTTTGACCCAGGTTTCCTCTTTGTGCAAGGTTTGCTCTATGAAGAGCTGGGGTTCCCTGGGTCGCTGCACATCTTCCAGATCTCCAGTCCTGCTACTGCTCTGACCTTCTGGGCTCAGCACCCACAGAATGTGGCTTTTCCTGCAGATTTATGTATTCGTTGTTGAAATGGCTTTCTACCTACCCGGGTAAATTTGCTTCATCCCCATTATATTTCTGGTGTTCTGGGACCCATTTTTGTTTGTATTTTGTAACCTATTTTTTCATTTCTCCTGTTTCTACATGAACAACACTGAGTAACTCAGAATCCCTCAACCTGTGAGACATCTCCCCTGTAATCTTTCACCATCTGATTGCAACCTACCCCCAGGATCCAGTGTTGCTCCCCATTCCAGGCTCCTTGCTCTTCCTCCTGAGGACTCCTGGCCTGACCCCTTTGTCAGGGCGTAGACTGTGCTGCTAAAAACTCATGTCTGTACTCACTTCCCCATGCTGCACAGACAGAAAAGGTGATGCTGATAATCTCTAAATGGTTCCCTCAGGTTGGGCATAAAGTGTGAAGTATATACAATGGGTGTTCCACCATGCTTAGTCACAAGCATAGCACTACGCCAAACCCATGGCATGGACTGAGTGTCCGTTAAATGTCTGTTTACTGAATGTTTGGTTTTTTATTGGTTTACTGTCTTGCCCTTTCACTCTCCCCAACATCCCCTCTATCTGGTTGAAATCAGCTTCCTTAAAATGCCCAGAACCCAGTTAGTGAATTTTATCTTTTCCTCCATGCTATTCATGAGAGCAGAAGCATGTCACCTATTTCTCTTTCTGGAGACTTCCAGTATATTAAAGAATAGAGCAATGCCAAACCAATCAGCAACACCATGGTGCACTTAAGTGTTTACATTGAATAATTAGAGTCATAATGGGCTTCCTTTGAGGTCTGCTAAGGGTATCCCCTTAACAGGGTCTGCAGATACAACCCCTGTAGGCCCAAGAGCAAGTCAATATAAGACTCTTCTTAAAGGTGAAGGATGGTTCGGGGCACCTGGGTGGCTCAGTCAGTTAAGCATCCGACTCTTGATTTTGGCTCTTGATCTCATGGTTGGTGAGATTGAGCCCTGCATCGGGCTCTGTGCAATAGTGTGAAGTCTGCTTGGGATTCTGTCTCTCCCCTCTCTCTCTGCCCCTCCCCCACTCACACATATGTGTGTGTGCGCTCTCTGTCTCTCTCTCTTTCTCTCTCTCCATCAAAATAAATGAATCAACATTTTAAAAAGGGTGAAGGACAGTTCAAAGCACCCCCAACCCCCATTATTTGCTGAACTCAGAGCCTGTTAACTCCATCTTGAGACTTTTGGGAAAGTGCACCCAGGGGGTGGCCATTCACCATGGCATTGGCTCTTGGCATTGATGGGAGGCCACAGATCCCTTAATTCTGGAACACTGACAGTACCAATATCAATCCAGAAACCAGACAAAATGGAACTGGAGAATGAGCACAGCTTCGGGGCCAGAGGGCTTCTGGTGCTCAGGCCTGCCACACTCACATTAGATGTTGAGACTCAGACAAGTCACTTAACCTCAATGCAGATGTAAGGGTCACCCGTTCAGAGAGTGTTGTTTGACCCTAAGGGGGAAAATGTGGGTGAAGGACCCACACAGTCCCAGCACGTAGTAGGCTCTCCATAAATGATCCCAACTGTTATAAATCCTTTGCGGTCTGTCCTGGAATTCATGCTACATTCTGATAAAGAAGTGTGGTGTTCATGGAGGACTCAGCATTTTCCTTGGGAGAGTTTACCTAGTTAATTCTAGCAAGTGCATTTTGGAAGTGAATGAATGCAATTCTAAAGCATTGTGTGAGGTGTTAAAATCAGATTAGTTGGCATTCCCCAAGAGAACTGGTGAATTTTTCAAAACCACCCTGCTCATTTCTCAGCCAGCTGGAGTGCTACATGTTCGATGTTGACAGAAGCCCCTCATCGCGCAGTGCCGAATTATTAAACGCTGTGTTTCAGAACCACCATCTCACGGCAGTTTTATGCTAAGCCATCTAGTATTCTCGGAAAATCCATGGTTGTTGGCGTGTTAGATCCCTTTCCTCCCTACACCATCCCACTGCTTCCCTAAGGGCTGCCCTAATGCAGATCCAAGGGCAAACCTCCACTAAAACTCCTTTCCTAATGGGACTGGCCTGAAGCCTATGCAGAATAGGTGATTTGCATCCTGAATCAACATTTTATAGGCTGTGGGATCTTTGAGCCACCATGCGTTGGCTAAGCCTTCTCTTTGTTCAACACATATTTACTGAGCACGTGCTATGTGCTTGGTTCTACTTTAAGTGCCAGGAATAGAACGGTGAATAGGACCAGCCTGGCTCCTGCCCTCATAGAATCAGACACTAAGCATGTGATTAAGCAATAATTATTTGAATTACAATCTTGACAAGTAAGACAAAGCAGAAGTATGGCCTACTGAGAGCACGTAATGGGCATATCCAAGGGAAGGATTCTCTGAGGAAGCCCTATTTAGGCCCAAACTGAAGACTGAGTAGGAGGTGGAAGCAGGGGGGCAATGAACAGCCTGTGAAGGGCCCGAGGGGATGAGATGCTCAGGATGTATTGGTAATAAGAAGATGTGGGGTTGTGGTTTCTGCTCCCACAGAAGGGTGGCCCCAGGTAAGGCTGCTGAGAGGTGGTTCCAGGTCATGCAGGCCTGGCAGGCCCTGATCAGGACGGTGGTCCGCCCTGGGGAATTGGTTCTGGGGCTGCCTGAGACGAGAAGGTGAGAAAGACCCTGGACGCTGGGTGCCTGAAGAGGGCAAGGAGGCAGGCGCCCCAGGGAGCTCTGGGGGTAGAGCAGGGTGAGGGGAAACTCGAGGAACTGGTCTTACTGTAGATGTGACAGTATTGTGGAGGTCTGGTCTTGTCCCAAGCTGAGCATGGCTGGTGGCAAGAGAGGCAGACAGAGGGAGCAGGACCTGGGGATCTCAGCAGACCCGCTGGGCACACTGGAGCCTCTCGGTGATTAGGGCATTCGGGCAAGAGTTTCAGGTCACAGCGGCAAGGGCCAGGCAGCCACAGGAGTCACCCCATGTGCCCTACCAGTAGTTATTCCCCAGTGACTCAGTGTCTCGTTTGCCTCTCTGCTCCCTCCCCACACTGCAGGGCCTCTGTGTCCTGAATGTCCGCCTCCTGCTTTGGCATTTGGCCCTCCCATTTTCTCAGGCCTGGCTTCTGCCTCCTTCCCTGTCTCCACCATGCTCATACGAATACACATTCCCAGTTCTTCCAGGACAGACACCTGGGAGTTTGAGCAGGAGTGATGCTTCTGACTCTTGCTGCCTGGAGCATGGTCATCCTGCTGGGGCCCTCTGCCGTCACCTCTTTATATCCCCTCCAGGGAAGGTCTGGTCTTAGGGTTCTTGCCTTCCTTGTTCTCTCTCCCCTTCTCCTCCCCCTCCTGCTCCATCTCCATTTCCTTCTTTGGCCTCCTTCCCTACTGCTACTGTTGTAGGAACTCGGGTCTGAGCATCGCCCCTGAGCTACTAGAGCAGTCTCCCTCCTTTCCTCCTTGTCTCCTGCACGACCAATGCCATCTAGACTCAGTGCTGTAGCCAGAGATATATTTATGAAACATACCTCTGGCTATCCATTCTAAAGCCTCTGGGGAATACTCAGGCTGGCCCACGGGCCCTCCCTGGTCTGGCTGCCTCCCAGCTCCCCAGCCCCTTTCCCACCGCTCCCTGGCTAGCGACCTCGGCCTGGTTTCATACACTGGTTCATGTCCCAGGCTCTCGTGGGCCTTCATGCTTTCGTAGCTGCCGTTCCTCCTCCTGGAAAGGATCGCGCACTCACTATAGACAATCTCTAGTGGTCCTTCAGCCCTCACTGCAGGACTCGGTCACCTCCGTGAGACCTTGCTCAGTGTCAACACACAGTGAGGATGCCATTTCTGGGCTGCCGCCATGCCCTCTGCACTCCTCCGTCATGATGTCAACTCACTAGCTGTGGTGGTCTGTTGGCAGACATTTAGGTGAGGATCTGCCATCCTGTCCCGTCCCATTCCAATGCATGACACTCCAGCTCCCCCCCACCCACTGTATCCTATTTCATTCCTTTCCAGGTGGAATGGATGTGCGATAATACAAGAAAAGTGTTTAGAATAGTGCCTGTCACAGAGCAAGCACTAAATAAATGTTGGCTATTATTATCATGCCTCAGCACTGTCTTATTTATTATTCCTCATCTTTAAGTCACTTATTGATTCATTAGTTCAATGAATGTTACTCGAGCACCCAGTATAAACCAGCTTCTATGTTAGGTGCTGTGGATTCAAGAACAAAACAAAAACAGGGGCGCCTGGGTGGCGCAGTCGGTTAAGCGTCCGACTTCAGTCAGGTCACGATCTCACGGTCCGTGAGTTCGAGCCCCGCGTCAGGTTCTGGGCTGATGGCTCGGAGCCTGGAGCCTGTTTCCGATTCTGTGTCTCCCTCTCTCTCTGCCCCTCCCCCGTTCATGCTCTGTCTCTCTCTGTCTCAAAAATAAATAAAAAACGTTGAAAAAAAAATTAAAAAAAATAATAATAAAAAAAAAAAAAAAAAAAAGAACAAAAACAGGTACAGATTCTGCCCGCCTGGAGGGAGCATCCCAGGCTGAGGGAATAGGCTGTGTGAAGGCCCTGTGGAGAGAGAATAGGACAGGTTGGAGAGCCAGGAGCAGAGAGAGGAAGGAAGAGCAGAGAGAGGAAGGAAGAGGTGAGCCAGATGTGGCTGCGATTCAGTAGAGTCATTTTAAAAATGGTGGGAAGTTGTTGAATTGGGGCTAATACGGTCAGATTGACCTAGACCAGAATTGGGAGCATTGAAAATACCTAATAAATGGTGTTTGAATAAACAGATGGTGGGGGCGCCTGGGTGGCTCAGCCGGTTAAGCATCCAACTTCGGCTCAGGTCATGATCTCACAGTTGATGAGTTCGAGCCCCACAATGGGCTCTGTGCTGACAGCTCAGAGACTGGAGCCTGCTTGGGATTCTGTGTCTCCCTCTCTGTCTGCCCCTCCCCTGCTCATGTGTGTGCTCTCTCTCTCTCTCTCAAAAATAAACATTAAAAAAATTTTTAAACAGATGGTGGATGGCTATGTGAATTAATAACGACAACTAAGATTTATGAATACATACTGTGTTCTAGGCACTATAATAAGGGTTGTGTATGTAATAACTCCTCTAATTCCCATGAGAACCCTATGAAGTAAGTGCTATTTTAATCATTTTCATCCAGCTGATGAGGGAAGAGAGACACAGAGTTAAGTAACTTGCCGGAATCACACAGCTAGTGAGTGTCGGCCCTGGGTTTCCACCCAGGGACTGGGCTCAGATCCTGGGCTCTGGGTGGATGGAAGGCTGGAAGAACAAGTTTGTACTAACAAACCATCCAGGGAATGAAAAGTCTTATCTGCAGCCACATCTCTAATTATGAAGATTATTCCAGTTACTTCTCTACACATGTGTTCTCAATGTTCCTCAATTCTCATTAGAGTCACTAATTAGAAGTAATCCAATTAAGCTTAGTTTCTGCTTTCTGTGGTTCATTCAGACGCACAGCACTTTCCCTTTCTCCCCTGCAGTCTGTGACTGACTTCCCCAAATGCTTGGAAGCAATGTAGACATTTATTTTTAATGAGAAGGCCAAGTGTTTCATTAGGACACGAGTCTGAGATCTCCTCCCGGTAGCTGTTTGCTCTGTGCTAGTTTTTCTAACAAGTAATTGGTTTCAGATCGCTAGGTGGGCATTACTTTACAAATCAGGATGCCAGTTACACAAAAGTAAACGATTTCCTCTCTTTCCTTGTGCAAGCCATTTGCACCATTTGAGCGGTGTTGGTGTTACGGTGTTACCGTCCCCCACAGGGCTGGCTGGGGAGCTGTCACCTGGTGACTCTGCTCAGCATGGGGCCCTTGACCTCCTCTGTCATCACTGCCTATGAGGAGTCTTTCCTTCTCTTCATTTTTCTTTCAAGTAGTTTGTCCCCAGGGAAATAAGCAAACTGTTTTGACAGACGTGGTTATCACCTTCAGTCTACAACTCTTTCCATAGGGTTTACACTAAGAGCTTTTTTGAAGTAATCGTTCTGTATTAGGAATGTACACAAAAATTTTAAGGCTGCTTTTAAAATAATGAGAAATACGGAAGATGAACACCTTCTGGATCTCTCCTTCTGTCATGTTGCTAGCGTAGTCAATTGCCAGGATAAGCCAGCAGGTTGCAATCAGCAGTGAAGTGAACTCTGTAAAACCACAATGAAATTGTAATTAATTGAGGTCAAGGGAGAAATTAGGGGTTTTCAGAAGAACACAGTTTGGTTTGCCTTGGTTTTAGAGTCTGACGACAGGTTTATGGGAAAAAAACAGAGATGAGAATTTACATTTGTTTTGAAAATTGAGAGCCAAACCTTTTAAGGGTTGACATTTTCAGCAATTGGATTTATTTGTTAGCTTGTCTCCAAAGGTCTGCACCCGAATCCTAGGCAATTTCTGTTTTGTGGTATTGGTATTATTTGTTAATTTCTTTTCGAAAATAAGGAAAACATTTTTTTTAAAGCTACACAAAGACTTAGGGGGAGAAAAAGTTCAGGCAGTTACATTCAGTGAATCCAATAGTGTGCCATCCATAGTGTTGGGTGCTGGGGTTGTAAAGATGGGTGAGTTGGGCACCATCACCATCATCTGGAAACTTGTACTCTAGCAGAAGGGACAGGAAAACCAGTGCAAAAAATTATTGTACGACTCTTCTTTGGATCCCTCTGCATGTCAGATGCTGTGCGCTTCAGGGTGCTTAATCTTCACAAGAAACCTGCAAATTAGGGACTATTAGTTCTCTTACATATAAGGAAACTAAGGCTCAGAGAGGTTGGCCAGAGATTCACAGCAAGGTGGTGTGGATACAGGGCTTTCTTTCTTTTCTTTTCTTTTTTTAAATCTTTTTAATGTTTTTTTAATTTATTTTTGAGAAAGAGAGACAGAGAACGAGCAGGGGAGGGGCCAAGAGAGGAGACACAGAATCCAAAGCAGGCTCCAGGCTCTGAGCTGTCAGCACAGAGCCCGATGTGGGGCTTGAACTCACAAACCACGAGATCATGACCTGAGTCAAAGTCAGATGCCTAACCGACTGAGCTACCCAGGTGCCCCTAGATACAGAGCTTTCTAACTCGAAGTCCATTGTCCCTTCCACTCCCCAGGGCAGCTCCTGTGCGCAGTGGGAGGCCAAAAGGGGAGGACTCATTTCTGTTTGGGGAGGGGGTCCCATGAATTCTTCACAGAAGAGATAGCAGTTCAGTGGAGCACAGTGTCATTTTGAATTATATGACAAATTACCACTGAGACAGGCTGAGAGCAGAGGCGAGCTAAGAGCGCCCAGAAGAGGTGGCAGCTGTGGTCAGTGCTTTGGAAGAAGCACAAATGGGTAATAAAGTTGTAGCAGAGGGGCATAATGACTCCGGGAGCGAGACTCCACAGAGATTGACAGGGAGGCTTTTACAGCTTTCAAGTGCATCTGTACCAGCTACTCAGAAGCTATTTCTATACTCACAAAGTGAAGTGTGTCATTGGTAAAAAGTCTAGACATCATAATGGCTTTGTGACACAAAGCACGGTGCACTGATCTCCAAATCACAGCAAATGCCCCTGCAACTTTTCCTGCCATTGGTCCTCGAGCCTTTGGGAAGTTGGCACCTACCAGTTTGGAGACACTGAGGACAGCTCAAAGCTAGAAGAACACACACAGGCCCTACTTTCTGGGCTTGCCCCTTTGCCCTTGACCCACCCCAATCCCAATCCTTAGGTGGCCACGGGACCAAGGGACACCAAGTTCAGGGAAAGTGCATATGCTTTGGACCGCTGGGAATTTTGACAGTAGCAAACACTTCCACTTGTACAACACACATCAGCAGGTGACAGGCCCTGTACATTTCCCACTGTGGCCTCATGGAAACTCCACAACCATCCCATGAGGTAGTTTTGTCTTATCTCCATCTTCTATTTAAGAAATTAAATAGTCATCCTCAAAGCCAAGCTCCTACAAAAGAGTTGGGTAAAGAGGAAATCTCATGAGTTTAATTCAAAGCCAGTCTCTGGTTCACAATACATGAGAACCCCTAGGCCTCCCACCGTGGAGCTCCCCTTAGCTGCAGCCCTGAGGTTGCCCTTGGGTCCATGCCAAGGGTCCTCATGCCAAGACCCCTGGGTTGGAGAAGGCATCCATATGTCTCTTTGAACCCATAAATTGCACGTGTTCCATTTTATGCATCCTATCTGTTGTCACCTCTTTAATCTTGAGAAGAGCTTTGTTGTCATGACTTAATCACTGTGGCTCCTCCCCTGGAGACCTGGTAAGACCACTCACATGGAAGAGTCAGATGCTCTTCTCCTCACCTCCATTTTGCCCTGAGGGGCCCATGTTTCCATGGCCCAGTGTTTTTGTTTTTGTTTTTTTAGTAAACCAATCTTTAAAAATGAAACATACAAGAAAAAACAATAAAAATAGGAGTTTTGACATAAGGCTCTGGATCTCTAACCTTTGAGTAAACCCAGACATCTAGGAACTAGGTTCTGTGCCTGGGCTGGCCCATGGGGCATAGGAATGACTGTAGACGTGTGTCTCCCTAAAGGAAACACACCTTTGCTCCTCAGGACAGAGTCTCTGCTCTCACTTGTAGCCACTTTCTAGCACAAAGCAAGCACCACAAAGCATCCTTGATAGAACCGTGATTGAACTAGGTTTCTACTTATCCCAGTTAGATGACAGATCACTTTTCAGCCTGTGGCCAAGGAAATATTAGATTGGCCTCAAAGCTGTAGATGCTTCCTAGTGAGGGCAGGGTACACAGGACAGGAATAAAACACTGCTGAGAAGAGAAGGGTGAAGTCTCATGGAGGACCACCTTCCCTGACATTCCCAGATTCTGCCCCAGACCTCAAAACCATCACACACACACACCAACCAGGTTTAGAAGCTCAGTGAGCTCCCTGCCCCAGAACTAAGTAAAATGATGGAAACCCTCAGAGTAGGCCCAAACTAAAGTCTAGTTCTGAACAGCACCTGTGATTTCCCAGCCGATCGTGAATCCCGTAAATGGGAACAGTGCATGCCAAGAGGCTTTGCTTGGAAGAAATCATGTCAGGCCTAATTAATGACTCCAGAGCAATCAACCAGGCTCCTCTGATTTAAAGCCCCACAGACCAATCCACGTTAATTGGATTTGATTGTATTTGCTATTTTAATTAGTAGGCAAATTATGAAAATGTTTATTTGTTCCTGTGGATGGTGTTATCCTCTCATACTGTAGTTTTTGCCTTCCACGCGTGCCACATGTGAGCCCTTTCATTGTCCCTTTGCCTGGGTCCTTTAGCTAAGATACTTGTTTTCAGTTAGGAAAGGGCAATTAGAAGTTGCAAGTGTCCTGGGGGAGGCTAAATGGAATGGTTGTTTCCTGAATATGGGGCCCCCCCATAGCAATTTGCCTTCCAGGGGGATCCAGCTAATGCAAAACCCAGCTGTCTCAGCAAAAATCCCAAGTCAGAGGTGATGTCTTTTAGCAAGGTTGCAACCCACCTGTTCTCATCGGTTTTTGGAGCCTGTGCTATGGACTCAGCATGGTATAGGGTCTGGGGTAGAGAGTAGGGGGGATAAAAAGTGGAGAGTGTTTGGTCACTGCCTTCAAGATGATTTCTGTCTCACCGGGGCAGTGGACATGGGAGAAGGGGAGCTCAGCGGAAGGAGACAGCGTCAGGATGGGCTTGCCAAGGGTCATGCACTTACCCCAGCTCTGGGGGAATTGTAAGTCTTTCGAATCACTCCCTCAATCTGTGGGCATTGGCTGGGTGCCAGTTGTGGGTCGGGCTCTGTGTGAGGCACCCAGGGTATGGTGAGAAATGAAACCCAGCCAGGATCTTCACAATCAGGTCTTCGGACAGACAGATTCACTTATGACTACAGTTCCATGTGAGCGGTGCTATGGAGGAGAGAAGCCCCTTCTAGAGGCAATACAAGGAATAGGATCTCATCTGGCCCGATTCCTGACCCCAAATCTCAAGTCCTGGAGGAGAACCAAGGACGAGCCTCAGTCTTCTCTGAATTCAGTGGCATATGTCAAGTGCAGAGCCTGGCATAAGTAATACTTGCTAAATGGTACCTATGCTCTTGCAATTACTGAACACCTTTTCCACAAACCTCCTTCAATTCATACTGTCTTCTTTTCTCAACATCTCCTATGTCCGTGTCCCCCATTTTGCCTCTCAGTTGTATACCATTTTAACCATTGGCTACTTGTGCTCCCTAAGGCCAGATGAGGTGTCTCAGGTATCTCAGAGCAGTGTGGTCCACAAGCAGGTGCTGAGGGAATGCCTGTTGGGGAGTGACTGACAGAGGGGCTTACACATTTCCCGGGCGTGGTGGTGATGTGTGATCAGAAGCTGTAATTGCCTGGAGGCAAATGATACTCTAATCTGTCACCACGTTTGTGAAGTTAATATTTCATTTCACATAGTTAGTGGAGTCATTGCTAAATTGTTATACCACTCAACTTTTGAAGAGACACCTCATATTAATCTCATCAAACTACTCCAAGTTTTAAACTCACTGTGAATGCAAATAAAGCCTGCCATAGAATAATGCAGGGTAGGCTGTCAGCATGCTGATGGGAAAATTGTCTCACTTTAGAGACAATTCGAGGAAATCAAGAAAATAAGTTCTTAGAGCAAGGCAGAGTCATAATAAAGTGAATTATTAGAAGCATTTCCATCTGAGAGTTTCCATGATTTCCCCGATTAGTGGATCCTTTGGGAACAACCCTTCTTTATAATGAAGCCGATCCTTTAAAAAAAAAAAAAAAAAAACAAAGAAAGAAAGCAGTATCCATGAATTGTACCAAGGAAGTGTTGAGTGGACCAGATGGCTCAATTATAGACAGGGTTGTGGCTTTTTTGCATCATCCTATGAAAAGGCAGGTAGTAAAGTGTGGGGAATCTTCTGGGAGGGCACTTCTAATAAGTTGCCTCAGATGGTTGGAAGCCACAGTTTACTGATACAACCCAAACTAATGGGGTGAGGCTTGAGAGGCCAGAGACCTCCCATCCGGGCCTGCCTCCTCCCCGGAGCGTTCTCACTAGGCCCCAGGCAGTGAGGGCCCCAGCTCTCCTGTCAGACCACAAGTGCCCGGCTGGGTCAGAGGTCACCACTTCTCCAGACTCTCCTATTCCTCACGAGCAGAATAGAAAATCTATCTGCCTGAACTTTCTCTCGGGGTCTCTGAGGCTCAGATGAGAAAGTGTACGTGAAACCTGGAAACTTAAGAACTTACTCTCCTGACACTAGGCGGGCGTGTTACTGTTCTCTGACTCCGTGTTCAATTGTGAGAGAAATGGGAAATATCGAAATTCATATTCAAGATGCAGCGTGACCTCCCTCACAATTCAGGCCAGGTTTGTTGGTTCCCTAGGATGCCTCACAGTCTGCACCTCTTGTAACCAAGGTTCCTAAAAACTGTACGCCCTCGGTTATATCAAGATCCATGCCAAACATAGCCCTGAGGGGCTCTCACCAGGTCTCTCCCCTTCTGTAGGGACATAGCAGCTGGGGGCCAGCTGAGAGGACGTGGATGGCAGGGAGGAGCCCCGGGAGTCTTGTCACTAAAAGTAATAATACTAACAGTAATAATACTGAATATTAAATATGTATTGTTAATTGATGCATACAACCCAGGACTGCTCTGTGAGGCCGTGCATCACATCAATAGCACCCTCTAGAGCTGTGCAGCTTATTACATTGTGACCCTGGGCCAGTGCACCTTAACCCCATGGGGCAGGGACTATTACAGCCCCTATTTAAGATGGGGATGGCCAGGGGCACCTGGGTGGCTCAGTCAGTTGGGCATCTGACTTCAGCTCAGGTCATGATCTCACAGTTGGTGAGTTTGAGCCCTGCGTCGGGCTCTGTGCTGACAGCTCAGAGGCGAGGCACAGGAAATGAGTTGACCTATCCAAAGTCACTCACCTTGTGAGTGATGGGGTCTTGTGGACTAGCTATGTCATCCCTCAGGCAGGCTCCTGGGGAATGATGCTACCCAGGCAAATCCCAGGTGCCTTGGGCACAGACAGACATGTGACCCACTGACGATGCATCAGGGAGAGGGGCAAGGAAGGAGCTTGGATGGCGATGAATTCCAAGGGTTTTGGGGAGAGCAGAGGGTGGGGTCAGGGTCAGCAGAGGCAGAGCAGGTGTGTCAGGAATCAGGTTTTTTAACAGACGTGATATCAGGTGCTGGGTTTTTGCAGACACTGGCTCATGGTACCCGGGGGGAGCCTCAAGCAGTTATTGAAGAGCTCCTCTGAGACTCCCATCCCTAGGAGGGAGTCCTAGGGACTCCCATCCCTAGGAGGTCCCTCAGGTCTCAGGCTGTGGCCTATTTATTAGGGATTAATTGTGAAAATTTTGCTACTGCTGAAAGCTTTTTATTTCCTTCTTACTGTTGAATAAACAGGCCTTAGAATAAATGTCTCCACATGCTGAAGATCCAGGGAGTTACTGCACTGCAGGACAGAATCCCGGCACCTGATGGCCCCTCTCAGAGCCATCATTCCCTGCTGAGGACCTTAGGTGTGTCATTTAATAACACACATTTAGTGTCTGCTCTGTACCTCTCTGAGAAGGAAACTGGAGAAAGAGTAAAGATTTAAATTCTAAAGTAGTTTTTAAAAACAACCTTCCTGCAAAACAAACTATGCTCTGAATCCTTGGGAGACAATATTGATTTAGTGTACTTTTCTTCCCTTCAATGAAGGTGAATTATCAAATTTCCACTTCTTCTTCTTCTTCTTCTTCTTCTTCTTCTTATTATTATTATTATTATTATTAGAACCTATCTGTAGCAGTAATTCAGAGTTTGGGCTTTGGAGTCAAATTATCCTTGAATTTTCACTATTTACTAACTATATAACCTTAGGCAAGTTAATTAGTCCCTTAAACTTTAGTTTATTCATCAGTAAAATGAGGACAATAATAGTCCTAGATCAATTATGACTTTTCCAAGTATGAGAGTGATTCCACTTTACCCTGAATCAGAAATTAAGGAAATGTCTTGTTTCACCCCAGAAGGAAGCCCAGCAGCAGGGTGGACAGATCCCACAGCTCAGTGATGGTATCAGGGACCCGGGTCTCCATGCCCCTCTGCTCATGGCACCTGCCATGTTAAGGTGGTTCCCTGAGACCAGGGTGGCCACCACTGGCACTCGGGTCTATGTGCTACTCTGTTCTCACCCAGCAGGAGAGTGAGAGTGAGAAAGAATCAGTTTCCCCAACCATGGCATATGTGTCCTTATGCTTAGACTGTCTGGGCCATAGTCATGAGCTCCTTTCAGTCAAGTGATGGTGGCCAGAGACACAGTAGGCACTTGTTTGCTTCTTAAGTAATCAGGTGACCCCTGTGGGGCTGGAGCTAGGCTGGCTGCAGACACATCAGGATCCACTTAGGAAGGGTGGCAAGAACATGAATGCTGGGAAGGCAGCCAATGACAATGTCTGCCACAAGTGCCATGATAGAGGTTTGTCACAAAGAACAAAGAGATGACACATCGAAAGTTCTGAGCATGTGCCTTAGCATGATTGTAGATCGCTTCTATAATAAGCAACAGTGCTAACCCTTCTAGGAATTTCCGTCTGTCCCTGTTTCAAATAATAGTCACTGTGCTCTTTTGAAACATGCCCTGGGCACAGCAACTCAGCTGCTTCCCCTCACAGAAAAAAAGGCCACGCTGGGGCGCCTGGGTGGCTCAGTCGGTTGGACGACCGACTTCGGCTCAGGTCATGATCTTGCGGTCCGTGAGTTCGAGCCCCGCGTCGGGCTCTGTGCTGACAGCTCAGAGCCTGGAGCCTGTTTCGGATTCTGTGTCTCCCTGTCTCTCTGACCTTCCCCCATTCATGCTCTGTCTCTCTCTGTCTCTAAAATGAATAAACGTTAAACAAAAAAATTTAAAAAAGAAAAAAAGGCCACTCTTGCTGCAATCTCTTTGCTGCTGCTTTATGCCTTTCCCGTCTTACTGCAAGTGCATTCCCAGTGGTCTCTGAACACTGTGTTCCAGTGTCCTAAACAAACATCCTTGCTCTGCCATGAAACGGGTTTGCATCTGAACTATCATCCCAGAGCAAGATGTATGTCCAGGGTCTGACCATAGGGAGCCACATGTCACATCCTCCCCTAGCCTAGCTGTTCGGACAGCCCTTAGGATTGGGTTCTCTTAGGAGCCCTGCGTGATGCAAGCCAGCCAGGAGATCGTGAGAGTAGGTAGAAGCACAGGGTTTGTCAGGACAACCTCCCACCTGAAGGCTATCAGAGATCAGGCACTGGGGACCTTATTAGAATTCACCCCTGTGTGTAGTTTCTAGATTAGGGAATGGGGAAACCAGGTAAGAGATAAGACAAAATGGAAATGGAAAGTAACAGCCCTATCACCCTCTCTCACAGGAGAGGAAGAGGGTGTGATATGGGTGGTAAGGAAAGATGACAAAGTGGTAAAAGACATGGTCCCAGTTTGATGGTTTTCAGATGCAGATGTCACAGGCTTCAGGGCACACTGCTGGCACTGAGCGGATATCTCAGGCCTGACCACACGAAGTCAGGCTAGCAATATCCCTGAGAACTAGGTGGCAGTGAGCAGGCCCTATTTCTAGACACATAATGCCTAGGCTTCCTTTTTGTTGGGGGGCGTTGGTGGTGCTCAGTTTATGGGTATGTTTTGGATTATACAAGATTCAGGAGCATCTTCGTTATTAGTTACAGCCCTGAACCATGTCGAATAGGACAGAAAGTCCATGTTGGGGGGATACAGTGAGCCTTAAGCAGCTCCGGGAAGGCACGAACAAATAAATGGCAGATGTGAGAGAAAGCCGAAACAGAAGGCAAATGCACTGCCTAAGAATCTGGGTTGCTTATGTTTGCCTGACTGTTGGGTGGGAGGTGAGCAGAAGCAACAGAGAAGAGTACCTGACGTCACTTTCACTGGATGCCAGCAAGCGACACTCTACCACGTGGCCCGCATGGACCATAGAACACCCCCTTATCTCTGGGGGGACGTGTAGCTGAAATCAGTGGGCTTAGTTATCAAGGGAAAAGGGCAAGTGACTGCAATAAACGATGGTGGAAAAGGGCGCTCTCCCTTGGCCGCCTTAGCCAGAGTGCAGCTTGTTTCTGGAATGGGGCCCTGGGGCCTCAAGGACCAGGTTAGGATGGGTCTGCCCCAGGACCCTCCATAGCCTTAAGTCCAGAGTAAGTCCAGACTCGTGGTCACTTCACTACATGGTAGGTGGGGTCAGCCCAGCCAGGTGGTAAGCGTGTACCCCTCAGCCCTAAACCTGTCTCCCCCTCCTTCTCTTGGACCTTCTCAGCTCCCAGCAGTGGCCTGTGTCCAGTGTGTGCACTGCATCCTTCTCTACTTGGTCCCTAAACCCTCAGGCATGGACCCTCCTGAGGCCCACCACCCTCCCTCAGCAGGGCCAGAGACAGACTGCTGGGGACCTTAGAAGCTAATAACTTAGCAGCCCTTCAAGCTTAGAGTCCTTAAAATGCTGCTGCTCATTTATTTAGAAGTGAAGCTGAAGGCAGATTTGGGGAGCAGCTGGGGGGGTGCACATCCTACTGAGAAACCAGAGCCCTCAGATACCCAGAGCTACCCTCCCGAGAAGGCATCACGTCACTCCCGGAAATGACCAGATTGTTCTCGTTTGGAAGGGTTCTGGGAAATACATTTTTCCCCATGTACGCTACTTTGGTGTCCAATGCAGACTGGCATTCAGGGGGTCATGCTTGCTCCCAGCTTCCAGGGAATCCAGACTCTCAGGGAAGGAGGGCCGTGCAGCCACAGCCTGTCCGGTGCACAACTGGCACTTGGAGCAGAGTGGTTTGACTAGTATCTCGTTCTAGGGCAGATGCCTAGGTCCTCACTGTCACCCTCTATCCCTCTGTGGTTTCATCTCTCCAGACTATAGTCCCACTGGAGAAGCGCAGCCCTGGGGCAGGGATTGTTCTCAGGGACAGAGTCTTAGTCATAGCTAAGTCCCAGAACAAGGACCTTGTCAGTGAAGAGAAAGGGACAGGATGTCAGTGCTCAGGAGAGGTGGGAGCTTCCCCTGGACTGCCTTATACATTATTGGTCTCCCCGGGGCTAAAATAATCTGGCTACAGACTTCCCCACCTGAACACTGAGATATGAACTAATACTGGGTCATCTTCCTGGGTACTGCTTAGCAGTCATTGAATAAATAATGTATTAAGTACCTATTCCCATGGCAAGCTCCATGCTTAGAGTTGAGAATACAGACCCAATTGTGATAGTTTCAGCTTGAAGGACCTCAGAGTCAGGTGGAGAACATGGACGAGAAAACGGCCACATGGGTTGCACAATGACAGGTGCCAAGTGAAGATTATCTGAGGGATTGTGGGAAGTTGGGGGAGGAGCCCCAACCTAAGAGCCCCTACCCTCTTAGGGTAGAGGGTGGTCAGTGACATTTTCTAGAGCAGATGCCAATGAACTGAGTCTTTTAGAATGAACCTTCTCATTATTATTTCTTATCAACCTTAAAAATAAATTAACAAAGAAGATTTGCCCAAATGCAGGTAGCAAAAGACACAGAGTGTGTGAGAGAGATGGTGCACATATCTCACACTCACATCCATGAGAATGCTATCACTCCTGAAATCTCCAAGTCCCACTTGGAAAGCCTCCAAGGGATTTCTGGGTTACAACATTCTGATGGAATCAGTGAATCAAAAAATAAACTCCCTATTTGCAAATCAGCATCCCTGTCATGCAAAATCCTGTTTCCCTAAGTGGAAGTTTCTCACTCCCAGAAAATCACATACATTCTGTGAATTAAAATCTAAGAGAGAAATAAAAAGCATACCTCATGCTGAGTTGATTTTCTCTAATGATCTGATCCATGCCCCTGTTTTGGGTGGGAAGTTATTACAGCCATAAATATTTGTAAGTCTTTCTCTGATGTATTATATTTGTTAACAGCTCCACAGGGTAGATGCTGTGCTAGAGAAAATAAAAACATTGAATGGTGGGGTCTAACTGGAGAATGCCAGGGATGAGGAGGGGGTTCTCTCCCTGAGCAGACTTCCTCAGTAGTGGGATCCATTGGAGGAAGGTCTGCATCACTGGTCAGGGAAACTAGATTCCAGTTCAGTCTCTGACACCAGCTAGCATTGTGCCTTGGGACAGAGCACTTAAATTTCTTGGACCTGTCCCCTCTTCTACAAGGTATCTGGGGACAGATAAAATAAATGAATAGATGTAAAAAGATTTTATAAAGCAGTGAGCTCCACATATGCACATTTAAACAAATGGTGCAAAAACTAAGGATGCTACCCTCTTCACCCTCATGGACAGTATGCTTGACACTCTTCACTTCTCTAATCTATGCATCAGGGAGGCTCCCAACTCACACGCCTATATGGATCTGGGGCAAGTTGTGTAGCTTCTCTGATATTCAGTCTTTTCATTTGTTCATTGAGGGCAATTGTTGTTCAATTTAAGATAAAATCTGTAACAACTTCATGAGTGGTTGCCATTTTTATGAAATGTGTTTGTTTTACTTTATCAGTTGGGATGCTTTCAGCTATAATTAGTTACAAGTCCAGCACAACCAGAAGAAACAAGGAGGAATATGGCTTTATCATGTAATAAGAAGGTTGGTGCCAGGACAGCACCAGGATGAGTTGAATGGCAGCTCAAGGACTTCACCAAGGAGCCAGGTGTCAGTGTTGGCTTCTGTCCTAAGACCAGTCCCTTGCTTTTCTCACAAGGTGGTCCAGCCTCACATCCCCACCCAACAATGTTCACAGGCCAGGAACGATGCCTTCCTGATATTCATAGACAAGGAAATCCACCAGTAAGGAAAATGGGCAGATCTCAGAGGGGCAGCCAGATTGACGTATCTACCACGCCTCTTCAAATAAGGCTGAAGGAGTTGGGACGTGATCTTGCATTGTCATATCTCTCCCACACCACCTGGAAAAGTATATACACACATTAGGCATCACTAAAGTGTTACTACTCATTAAAAACAGTTAAGCACTGAGTTATTTAAAAATTATCATGTTTAGCAATATTTATCCTTTGTGTAGAAAGTTATCTGTGGTATAATTTCTAAAAGCAAGAAAGAAAAGGAAACACTTGTCTAACAGTAGAAGCACGGTTGAATAATCAATAAGGTACTCCTCTATGCAGTATTAAAAATGAGTTTCAGGGGCGCCTGGGTGGCGCAGTCGGTTAAGCGTCCGACTTCAGCCAGGTCACGATCTTGCGGTCCGTGAGTTCGAGCCCCGCGTCAGGCTCTGGGCTGATGGCTCGGAGCCTGGAGCCTGTTTCCGATTCTGTGTCTCCCTCTCTCTCTGCCCCTCCCCCGTTCATGCTCTGTCTCTCTCTGTCCCAAAAATAAATAAAAAACGTTGAAAAAAAAAATTAAAAATGAGTTTCAGATGACATATAAAAATCGTATAAAATGTCGAGTGAGTAAAATAAAAATACATATACACCACATTATTTCCACTAAGGAAAGCAAACATATGTACAAAACAAAATTATGTGTAGGGGAAAAAACATGCTAGAAGAAACCATACCAAAATGTTGACAGTGGTTTTTCGAGGGTTGTGCAAGCCCAATTGATTGGGCCTCTTTTTCTTTCCCTACAGTGTTCCAGAATTTCTATGATTCACATGTTTAGTCTTTTAACAGGGAGAAAAACAATTTAAAAAATAATGGTGGCTAGCCTGACCACAGAGAATGCCCTCTTGGCATAGATCTGCATGTATATTTATATCATTCTCTTCTATCCAAATCAATGTGAAAAAGCAACTCAGACTGTGTGGGGAAAGCGTCTGCATCTCATGCATTTTTAACAGGTTTATCGAAACAAATGAGAGATGAGGGACAGGACCTCTTGCCCTGAGAACAGGTTATATAAACTAAGAGTGATACTAGGGTGATGGTGCCCACAGAAATGTGGGTTAGGGGATACTTCTGGGACTACAGATGTGTCAAGAAAACGCTAAAAACTTGAGAAACCACAGTTAATGTCTGTGACAAATCAAAGAGGATTGGCATGCATCCTTATGAAGAGATTTATTTTGATTACAAAGAGATTAAAGAGCCAAAGCTGCCTCTAAGACAAGAAGTTTGATGAGGTAGATCAGAAAGCAGGCAATGGGGTTACCGGGGGCCAGCTTGAGGGGTAAGTGGACGATGAAGTTTGCTTCACCGTGGGTGGGTTGCTGGTGAAAAACCCCATTCCCCGAGTACCTCGCCCACGACTTGATACTGAATCAAGTTTTAAGAAGCCAAATGTGTACTTTTTCTCCTTGCAGTCCTACCCCACAGTAAAGTGTTAGCCACAAGCAAGAAGTACCATTTTAAGTCATTGTGATAAACAGAATTCCACCCTCCGCACATCACATCCAAACTCTCCCCCACTACTAGGTGCTGTATCTGAAACACTACCATTATGGCTTTACTCCTTTAAGCTTTGAATAGTCCCTAGTTTCTTAAGAGTCCTGAAACAATACCTTCTCCCTGGGGGAAAAAGCTTTCTGCCACTGCCAGAGTGTCTCATGGATTAGTAGTTCGCTGCCAGTAGGGAAGCCTTCTTGGTGTGAAGTCAGGGAAGCAAAGCAAGAAGTAGGCCCCAAAAGGCAAAATCTTCACAATGCTGTACGTGTTGTGCCTGAAGCTTCCAGAGATCATGTTCCTGTTGGGTATTACAGTTATGCAAGGCTGTGAATTACCTGATTCTTCCCTGGGAAGAATGTGTTGAGCATTTCCCGTACATGGTATCATTTTATCGTCTTGCTTTTCCTCATTTTCAGAAGAAAATCTACTCTGATTAGTTAAGGAAGTTGGAAGTTTGCATGTTAATACAGGGCACATGGGAGATTCAAGGTCATGGCTTACTCCTCCAAGCCAGATTCCTCTCGAGGACTCAAGAGCCTAAGAGACAGAAGTCTCCAAAAGCTACCACCCTTTCTGCCCAGATGACCCCTCCATCCAAGCAGGATTTGCCATGGTGCTGCCCGTGGAACTAAACACTGTGACATTGTATCAATTATGAGGGACCAAAGGAATGAAAGAGTGGGGCCTCATTAGAATCTACCTCTGTACCTTCAGACAAAACTCTCTCATTGACCTGTGCAATTTGGTGTGACATTTTCCCAAAGTGCTTTCCATGACCGTATTTGCTTTAGACATCAATTTTAAGAGTGAAAGGTCGACTCTCTGGATGTGAAATATTTTATACATGACCTTTTATCTGTCATTGCTAAGATTAATACAAAGTATTTGCCCTGAGGAATAACTAAAAATGCAATCAAATAAGATTATCTATTGCATAGAAAAAAAAAATAACACCTCATTAAAGTGATTGTGTGTGTAGCTCTTGGCAAACAGGTCAGAAAGCACACAGAAGACAGAGGATGAGTCTATATTATCTCAACCCCGAATGAACCAGGGTTCATTTTATGGAGAAAACCAAATCATTAGAATTGAAGCCAGGCTTACTAGCAGCCATTCAAAGTTTGACGCTCTACCATGCACTATGGTAACAAATGCCCCTACTGCCTTTCACAACATAGCCATCATCCTGTCCTCCCGAGGGAGAGCAACAGGGGGGATAACCCTAAACACCCAAAACCTGCCCCTGTTGTCCCAGCAACAGGTTAAGTTTTTTGAAGTGCCTTCATGCACAAGAAGGACCCAGAGCCTCCTTGTACTCACGTAAGGTCCATGTGCTCCTAGTCTCAAGTTTGGGGTTTAAGGTCTCCTGAGTTCTACTAGCCAGACTTCCCTCATACTTGGCCTCAAACTTTAGGAAATGGAGTTGGGGGAAAACTCTGGACATACTGCCTGCTCTACTCAAGAGAATACAGGCTTCTGGGTCAGACAGCTCTCTGTTCATGTACTGACTCCACTGACAAATAGCCAAGCCATCTTGAGCAAGTCACTTCACCTTGATGAACCTCATCTATGAAGTGGGCATATCTGTAAAACTGATCTCCTAGTGATTTTGTGGGAATTAATTGAAATTAGTACCATGCACTCAATTAATGTCAGCTTACTGACCAATCCATAGAATACTGTGGGATCTGAAGAATTTAGTTTAGCATGTTAATTTCATACTATAGCTTTCAAGCATATTTAGTAACAGACCCATTTGTTTAATGAAATTATATGTAGAAACACAGCATGTAAACTAGTTGAAAGCTAACCCGTGGGGGCAGGATACCCGGAGTCCCAGTACCTCAGGTCAATTGTATTTCAATTCCAGTACTCTGAGGGGGTCCCAGAAGCACTTGGGAATTGCAGGAAGATGGCTTATCAATTGTTCTGGATACTCATTCCCCTCACACTAGCCTTGCTTCTGTTGTAACTTCTTCAGAAAGAAACTCGGAGTCTTCTCTAACCCAGGCTTGAAAGTTTCAGGAGCTGGATCCTATTCCCAACCTAACCAGTGAAGACAGACATTTCCTGGCATCCTGGAAAGTAAATACATGGGATGTGTGTTTTGATCTTCCCCCAAGTTCCCAGGATGGGACCATACACCAAATCATTAGCACATAGACCATCCCCTTTAGCCAAGCCCTGTTCGTTTGTCAAAACTCAAGGCAGACCCGCTCTCCGCAGAGAAGTTTCACTGAACTTCCCAGTCCACACAGAGCTCTTCCTTCTTATTGGATTATAAATGCCTGGGATTTGGAGGGGTCAGATTTAAGGGGATCATATGTTAGCTATCTTCCCATGGTTCTCCTCTGTTTTTCCCAACTTTTCCCAAGCTAGAAACTCTCCAAAGCTCAGCACATACACGATGTATAGAAGAGAATGGAGACATTTCCTCACTGTGCAATTCTTTAGACTGTTTGTAGTCAGGGAGGCTACAAACATGGGAATATGGAGACTCCTGACGAGAAGCAGTATAGTAGAGTGGTTACAACCATGGACTCTGGATTCATACAGTGTAGATTCAAACCATAGCTCTGTCACTGGGTGACTTTGGGCAAGTTGTATAACTGCTCCCTGCCTCGGTTTCCTCATGTGTAAAATTAAAATAATAGTAGTTCTTTCCTTGCAGAGTTGTTAGGAACATTCAGTAGGTTAGGATGTATAACGACCTTAGAACAGTGCCTGGTATGCAGTGTTGCACAAATTTCTCATTGATGCTTTGCCCCATGTTTGGTAATGAAGTGAGTTAATATGGATTGTCAAAAGAGCACCGGACTGAGAGTCAGGTCTAAATTCTAGTCTTGGTTCCTCCATGCCTCCATCAATTTGTTGTGTGATTTAATCAAGATACTTTTGCTCTTTGGGCCTCAATTTCCCCCATTTGTATTATCAGTGGGTTGGTGTAGGTTATCTGTAAGGCCTCCTATCTTCTATATCCTTTTTTTTTTAATTTGTAACTGTGGCAAAATATTCCTACCATAATATTTACCATCTTTAACCACTTTCAAGTGTACAATTAAGTGGTATTAAGTATGTTCACACCGCTGTGCAACCATCACACTATCTGTCTCCATAACGTCTCCATCATCCCAAACTGAAACTGTACCCACTAAACAGTAACTCCCCATTCCCCTCCCCCCAGCCCTTGGCGGCCACTATTTTACTTTCCACATCTATGAATTTGACTACTCTAGGTACCTCATGTAAGTGTAATCATACAGTTATGGTTTTTTTGTGACCGGCTTATTTCACTTAACATAACGTCCCCAAGATTTATTCGTGTTATAGCGTGTGTCAGAATCCCCTTCCTTTTTGAGGCGGAATAATATTCCATTGTATGTATATACCACATTTTCAAATTATCTCATGTATTGACAAACACTTGGGGTTACTTCTACCTTTTTGGCTATTGTGAATAATGCTGCAGTGAACATGAATATACAAATATCTCTTTGAGTCCCTGCTTCCAATGATTTTTGATATATACCCAGAAGTGGAATGGCTGGATCACATGCTTATTCTATTTTTAATTTTTTGAGGAGCCTCCATCCTGTTTCCATTAGGAGCTCCACTATTTTACGTTCCCACCAGCGGTGCATAAGGGCTCCAATTTCTCCGTATCCTCATGGCACTTATTATTCTCTAAGTTTGGGGGGTTTTGATTGTGGCCATCCTAATGGGTGTGAGGTGTCTTCTGTATCCTCCGACTTGATGACTTGGTGCCTGATATGGCAGGAATGGCTGGTCCTGGGGTCTGCTGTCCAGCACCCCGGTAGGTGACTCCTTCTACATCCATCTCCTATGCCAAGTGCACCTGGAATTGAAAAAGAAATTCTTCCCCTTCCCTTTGATTTTATAGGCATAAGCACTTCAGGCCATATTTATGGGGTTAAGATCCAAGCTCTGATCGATGGCCTCTCCTCTACTTCCTGTATTCACAGCATGGCCTCAGCAAAGTAGGCATGGGAATCTATGGCTGGGTGCCACTGAAATATAAATGTTCCTTCATTTCTAATGGATGCTGAAGAATGCAGCTTATATCACTACGCCTGCCATAAAATATTAAAAGTAAGTAATTCAGTGTTACTCAAGAGCCAGAGCCGAGCTGATGCCTTTTTCTTCCCCTGTTCAGGAAGTAATGGCCCTGAGTACCCAGCCTGGCAGCCACACACTGTGGGTGCAGTGTTTACACCTCTATTTCTCATGACTGGAGGCTGCCTTTCTTAGGGTCCCTTGAAGCTAACTACCCCAGGGAATGAATGGCAGTGGGCCAAATCTTCATCCAACATTTTGGGCCTCCCCAGGGAGAGAGCCAGAGGGGCTGTTCCTCTTCCCAAAACCCTTCAAGCTAAGAGAGGCTTCCCAATGTGAGATTTTATCTAAGGATAGGCTGCGGCAGATGCTTTCTGTGCCCCACATCCTTCCCCCTCGGCCTACCTGCTTTCAGTGTCGTCACAGTGCACAGTTGAGGGCACGCCATCAGAATCCCACATCCACTGGACCCCACTCACCTCATACTCACGTGCTTCTCAGAAGTGTGAGATAGGTCATGCTCCCAGCGACACCTCCCAACTAATGGGAGACAGAGGATGGTGGTGGTCAATAAATATCCTGGCTGCTCATCCTATGGAGAGGCAAAGGATGTGCATTTTGATGTGCATTCTACATGTTTCCTCAAATGGTCCCCAGATGGATCAAGCTTCAGTTCGTCCACAGCTATAACTAGCCCAATTCTGTACCTTTCCATACTTCCTTGTCTTGTTTTCCTTGCCCCATTACTCTGCCTTCCTGAGACACCTCCCAAGTTTACCTGGCCCAAGTTCTCATGCTAGGCTCTGCTTTCAGGGGGACTCATGTCAGGACACAGGCTCACAGCATGGGGAGGGTTTCTGAAAGGGGAAGGTGAACTTTGAGGCTTGAGAACTGACAAATAGGCTGAATACCCCTAGAAGTCAAGTTCTGTGAAAAGAATTTGGCTTCAGTTGTGCTTCTGGTTCTACATACATCTTACCTGGCCTGTCACAGTGAGGCTACCGCATACAGTTGTGCAGGTCAGGCATTGCACAATGGCATCTCATGCAGCAGTTTGAAATTCGGCACTCGTTCTGCTCACCAGGCCACACCCTCAAGTTCTAGGCTGTACCCACCAAAATAAAAGGCTCTTGTTTCTTAGCACAAAGTTACTGATCATTTTCCAGGTCATGTGGCTTCAGTCTGACATCTGCACAAATGGGGTACACCTTCTTCCAGTTCACACAAAGGTGTCTTACAGGCTAACTGTGGTCCTCAGACCCCTCACTGGGAGGGGGGGGCTCTTCCCTGTGTTTGATTACTTTTATCCACAAACCTAACACTGTAGCCAGACAGTCTCTCTCTCATGCCCCATATGACATTTTCATTTCTGCATGTGCCCTTGGTTAATGCTGACCCCTTCCTTCCTTCTTCTCCCAGAGGTACACCTGTGTTCTCCAGCATTTGTTCTTTGGATCCCCACTCATTCTAGTAAGCTTGCAAGCTCACTTGTGCCACTATAGTACTTCTTTGGATTTGTCCATTTGTTCATTTATTTATACGTTTATTCTTCAAGAATGTGTTCACTGTTTTCCAATAATGTACTTGGCTCTGGGTCTGGCAGATATGAATCAATCCAACCCCTGTCCTGGGGAAGGACAAAAAAGCAGATAGAGAGAGAACAGTGATCAGTGCAATGGTAGAGGAAAGCTCGTGGCCCTGGAGCCAAAGCAGACAGGTAACCTGAACTGTCTTAATGCTAGGTAAAGGTAGAGGGTGGGAGACATGGAGGGCATTCCAAGAGAGAATGGCAGGTTCAAGGACAAGGAGACAAAAAATGTCCACAGGGGACACTAGATTGTTCAGTGTTGTGGGATTGGAAAAGGGAGAGGTAAGGCTGGGCTGGGTTAAAGGTAAGCCAACAGTGGGGAGCCGTGGAACCATAGAATTCCATGTTGATTATAAGCACCATCAAGGTACATTTACTGAACCCTACAGAAAGCAAAGAGGCCCGCCTCTTTGCTTTGCTCTTGCTTATGTTCTGTAAACAGTAAGAAATTCAACTGATTTTTTTTCCACCAAATCTGCTTGCATTTCTGAATAGAAAGCACATAGAGTGAGGGTCCATTGGGCTGGGATGAATGTTTGGCTGTAATGAATGGATGAGAAATGTCATCGATACAGACTTGATCTTCTCAACATGAAAGTTGCTGAGTCAATAAAGAAGATCAAAGTCTGTGATTGCCTCTGCCAACCCATTTCCCTTTCACATGGTAAACACTGGGTTTGCTGGTCTGCATATCTCCCAGGAGGATTTTCTTGTCTTTTCTGGCGAGAAAGTGTACATGAAGGATCCCTTTGCCCTTCCTCTAGACCAGACATGAGACAGGAGCAACAAGAGGAGAAGGAGGCAGTGGGCTGGAGGGAGGGGTTCCATCCCTGTTTGTTTGCTCAAGATCTTTGCAGGATCTTATAAAATATAGGGAGGCTTAGTTGAGAAGAAAGAGCTTGGGATCTTTGTGTCTTACTGACCTGTATTCAAAGCCAGGCTCAGGCTCAGACAAGTTATCAAACTTCTCCGAATCACTAATTTCCTTCCCAGGAGGGTTCGTTCACTCACTAGGCTGTTAGGACAAGTAAAGGGGACGATATGGAGTGCCTGCCACTGAGTCTGACTCTGAAGGTGACCCCAGATGGAGCTCACTGGATGTTGGCCCATTCCCCCCTACTGGCTCCTCCTTTAGGGGTCTGTTTCCACATCTCTCTGACTCCCTTTCTGTAAATGCATGAGATCTGGGCCAAGGTATATCAGCATCATCTACCTCATCCATCTCTTTACAGATTAATCCATTTCCATGCCTCCACCAGTGATGACCTTCTGAGTCAGAGCTCTGATTGTGCACTTCCTTTGCCAGTAATTCACCATGTGACTGTTAGCAAGTGGCATTCCCTTGCCGGGCCTCAGTTTGCCCATCTATCATACAGATGGATGGACCAGATCATTTGTGAAAGTCCTCTCAGCTCTAACATTATATGATTCCATGATTCCATAGTTCCCCACTATCTAGAAAATAAAGCCCAAATGCCTTGGCAGGGTGTGCAAGCTTTGCCCAGAGTCCCTGTCTCCATGGTCTGACTATAATTTTACCCTCATTGTCCCTGTCTCCTCTTTGTCACTATCCAGTCCCTTGCCTCATCATCCCAGTGAAATTCTCTGCCACTGCTCTGGACCCCTGCCACACTATGTATCTCATCCCCACTGCCCGGTTTCATCACAGCAAAAAACAGTATTAGGCAGAGAGGAGACATACAACAAAGTTTTTTGCTGAGTCAACTTGAAATTTCATTATGAGTGGGTATTACTGAGGGAAACACAAAGAAAGCCTGAAATTATAATCAGAGGTATGGTTGGTGAGGTCACCAGACCAGGCCCTCTAGACAGTTGTTAGGGCAGAAATACCAGCCCCAGAAATACTTGCAGCTCCGCATACAGCCTGCTGTTGAGATTGTTATAAGCAGACCAGATAAAAAAAATGACACCTGGGTTTTACATCTGGCTATGTCAGTTTGATCAAGGAGGGGAAGGCTGGTGTCGTGGAAAATACAACAAAAAGAGGCAGGGATAGAAGCCTCATTTCAGCTTTATCTTAGCTCACTATGTGACCTTCAGTCCAGCTGCTTAACTCCTTGGCCTCAGTTTCCTCATCTGCAAAATGAAGATGCTCTTTTTCCCGGGGGCGTATCCCACCCTGATTGAGACATTGCATATAAAGGTGCATTGGGAGAAACATGCAAATGTTGTCCCGAAGGGAGGAAGCATTATCATAAAGTCATTGCTTATCATCCATTACAGAAAGGCTTTCTAGAATGAGCTAAACCAGTCATCCACCCCAGCCACTGAGAAATGACTCACTTTCCTGGATGTGACCTGAATAAACAAAGGAAGTGTGGTAGCTCTAAAACATTAAAATGAAAGAGCAGCCTGGTGGTCTCATTGATCACCGCCTGGCTGAAAGTTTTGCTCTCTGTTACTTGTGCCTTTACTATTCCATGTTCATGCAGTGAACACACAACAACATTTGCTAAAGACCTGCTCTGTGCCAAGCCCTGCCCTGGGCTGTGGAGACACAAATGGAAGGACAGGGCCCCTGCCTTAGGCCACCTCAGAGCCACATGGGGAGGCCCATGAAAGAAAACAATTGCCGTGTGTCCTAATCAGTTACAGAATGAGGGGATGCTCCATGCGAGGCTAAGAAAAGGATTGCTAAGTCATCTAGAGAAATCCAGAAAGGATCTCAGAGGAAGTGTCATTTAGACTTTTGCAGGTTGGGTAAGGAATTTGCAGAAGGGGAAGGGGAGAGGAGCCTCAAGTTTGAGTTGAATGTCAACTGGCAGAAGGTACAGCGATGGACTCCTGCAAGCAAGCTTAAAGCCAGGCCACCAGTCTGAAAAGCTGAGCCTGGAAATTCACCTTTTCTTTGCTCCAGAGCCTCAGGAGTATGTTGTCCATGTTACTACTTGTCGCCACCTCTAGGGCAGGCAGGAGCAGGGCCTGAGTCTCCATGGTAGCTGGTTATATCCAGGAGGGTATAAACTCCAACAGAGTGGTCACAGGGGCTTCTTAAAGGAGTAAGTGGCCCCTTACCCCAACCAGACATTTCTTTGGCCGAAGGTTGCCTTGTGAGGACTCTAAAGAATACAAGGCTGAGGATTATTTGCCCTCTAATGAGGAAAAGCTTATTCTGTCTTCCTCTGTAGAGAGTAAGTTGCATCCTGGTCTTGATTAAAATCGAAGTGTGGGACAGGCAGCCTGTGTCTGGTCACCTTTGGACCCGGTGATCCATTTGGTGGCTATGGCAGGAAATGGACCAAGACACAGGAGCACTCATCTTTTAGGGATCGTATGTTATTAGGATTGTAGTAAGGAAATAGACACTTCTAACCTTCTCTTACAAAAAATCAATTATGGCAGACAGCAGGTGGGGAGGAAGTTATCAAGGGAACTCAAGCCGTGTGCCCTTGTTCAGAGGATGTGGAAGGAAAAAGAAAGCCCCGTGTGAGACTTGACTTGGCTTTTCTCTGACAGGAGTCAAAGGACTCCGTGCATCCCCGATACGGAAGATCCTCCCTTCCTCCCTGGGACCATAGTGCTCAAAGAAAGCAGCCTACAGTCTGGCACCCCTGACTGAGACAGCCAGAATCTTGAAGACAGTTAGAGACAGGAAAAATTAGATTGCAGTACTTAGAGACTGCATTTCTGACTGATTATCATTATTTTATATTACATATTGTAACAAAGACAGGAGGGGGAATACAATTACTTACAGAAGTCTTTTCAGGTGGCTGCTGAGTTCTGTACCACTGGTAGTAATCCAATCACGCACCTATAATTTGGGGGCCATGCGTTTCAGCAAGTTAGTTCTTCTAAGAGGAGGGGAGAAGTGAATTTGCAAGACACTTGACTATGACCGTGTGTGTGCACGTACGTGTATGCGTGCGTGTGTGTGTCTGTGTGTGTAGTGAGTGAAGTGGGGGGACGCTGGGAAAGGCCTCTTTCCTCTGACCCTCACTGCTATCAGAACAGGTCCCCTGCTCAGAACAGAAGCTGCAGGCAGGCCACATCAGAGTCTAAGTTTTCTAGACACTAGACCAGAAAACCCCTCTTTACCCTCTTACAGTAAAAGTGTTGGACCTGGGAAGCAACTGCGAAGCTAGGTCGAATGAGTCAATTACTGTTTGTCTGTTTGTTTTGCTAATTCTGTCATCATCCAGCAGTTATTTATAGATTGAGTACTATTGGATTTCGTTATTGATGAACGAGATAAAGATGATCGATACAGCTACCAATGAGTGCCGACTGCATGTTGAGCACTGCAAAGGCCCTTTGAACGTTTTATCTCAAGTCTCCCATTTTACAGACTTGGAAACTGAGGCTCAGTGTCGTATCCAAGCTCACAAAGCAGGTACATGGTGGAGACAGGATTTGAACTCAGGAACAACCCATTGTTCAGCATTTCTGGAGCCTAATGTGAGAGAGATGAGATGGAACTGTATTTGGAGAGGAATCATGAAGGGTCTGGAGTGCCATCTGACCAGCTTAGCCTTCCTTCTTTCTGGTTTATCAGGATCTGCCTGTATACAGGCCCCTCCTCAGCATCCCCTGCAGTGTGGACAAGTCCCGTAGGATGGCACAGCTCCCCCACTGCTCAGCACCTAACCAAGGCGGGGATGGGAACTGACCGTGTGCCAAGTGCACAGCCTACCAGAGCCAGTGTAGACATGCCGAGATCTTGCTGAAAGCCAACTACTTTTAATGTCCAAAAGCTGAAGTCCCAGGGCAGGGGGGCTTTTGTGTTTTCTTTCATGCAACCACTTGCTGCTGCCCTGTGTGAATTGTGCTGCGGAAAACCAGCCGCCAAAGGCTTCCATCATCAGCATTCAGTGGGCAGCAGGCTAATGGGGCTGCTGGATACACCCCAGTCATCAAGAACCAAATTACATGTCTACACAGGTGAGGAAGAGGCAAGGGGGGTCCTTACAACACTCACCCTCCTCCCCACCCCCAGAAGACGAACATCTGAGGGAATAACTGAGAACCGCCTCTTCCCTCTCAGTAGCCACATGACTATCTCCAGAAGGGCTTTTGCCCTCGCTGGTGCTTAGCAGGCCAGACCCAGGATCCAAATTTCAGGAATTTGGAGCTTACTTCTTGGGAATGGTCATTCAGCTCTCCTTCTCTGGTTCTACAGGCCAGTTAATGCCCATTCCATGTTGACAGACGTATTAATTTCCTAGGGCTGCTGTCACAAACACATTTAAAACACTTGGTGTAATTGACTTAACAGAACTTCATTGTCACACAGTTCCGGAAGCTCAAAGTCTGAAATCGAGGTGTTGGCAAGGTTGGTTCCTTCTAAGGGCTGTTTTTGCTCTAATCCTCTCCCTGAGCTTCTGGGGACTTCGGGCATTCGTTGGCTTATAGATGGTGTTCTTCCTGTGCCTTTACATCATCTTCTCTTTGTACATGTCTGCCTCTGTGTCCCAATTTCTCCTCTTACCTAGGACACAGTCACGTTGGATTGGGGCCCATCCTAATGACCTCATTGTAACTTGATCATCACATCCCCGGACACCAGGAGTTAGGACTTCAACGTCTTTGGGGAGAAAGCAATTCAACCCATAGCAGCTACAATGCTGCCTTTATTTCCGGGCTCCATGGGAGAAGTGGAAAGGTTGGCTGCCACGGGTAATGGTGGTACACCCAGGTTGTGGGACTGGCCTCACCTGAGGTAGAGAATATAATCACCTTCCATCTGAGTTCCTGAGCCCTGGAGCGACCCCATGAAGCAAGCATCTCTACCAGGGTGAAATGGAGCCTGAGCCTCTACTGGCTGACCTTTAGTTTGCGTTTTCCCTTTCAGTAGCACTTGGATACTAATTGAGCTCTTGCTGTTGGCCTGGAACTAGTTTAAAGGATTTATATATGTTAACTCATTGAACCCTCAGAACATCCACATGAGGTGGACACCAGCACAATACCTGTTTTACACCTAGCAGGAAACTCTCCTAGACTCACTGCAGTGACACAGTTTGTTTATTTCTTTTTTATTATTTTTAATGTTTATTTAATTTTCAGAGCGACACAGAGAGACAGAGTGTGAGCAGGGTAGGGCCAGAGAAAGAGGGAGACACAGAATCTGAAGCAGGCTCCAGGCCCTGAGCTGTCAGCACAGAGCCCGAGGCAGGGCTCGAACCCATGCACTGTCAGATCATGACCTGAGCCGAAGTCAGACGCTCAACCGACTGAGCCAGCCAGGTGCCCAAACCGTGACAGAGTTTGGATGAAAACCCAGGCACTCTGACTTCAGAGCTCAAGTTTTTAATCCCAAATTCTCGATAATACAGATTTTTAGGCTTTTCCTCTAGAGTTTCTGATTCAGCAAATCTGAGGCGAGTCCCAGGAATGTGAATTTTAAAAGCACATGCAGTGATTCTGATGCAGAGTCCATGGTCCACACTTTGATAAAATGTCCTCCCATTTCCATGGAAATGATTGTCAATTAGTCTTTTTTTTTTAAGTTTATTTATTTATTTGGAGAGAGAGAGCAATTTGAGGAGGAGAAGAGAGAGAGGGAGAGAGCCAGAGTCCCAAGCAGGCCCCACACTGTCAGCATGGAGCTCAACGCGGGGCTCAAACCCACACACCTCAAAATCACGACCTGAGCCGAAACCAAGAGTTGACACTTTAACCAATTGAGCCATCCAGTCGCTCTGGTCAAATAGTCTTTAATCCTCTGGCCTCAGGGGTAGCAAGAATGATCACCATGGCTCTCCTTCCACTTCTCTGGCTGCTACCTGTGTGTCTCAGGCACTTAGTGATGGGTCTCCACGTACAACCACTCCACTCCCTTGTCCACACTTCAGCTGGAGCAGGAATCTATTTGCAGGGCAAACCTGGGGCCACAGATCTGTCTGTGACCCACAGCTCTTAGACTAAACCCTGAATCCCTAACACTGCCACAGGCCCTCTGGTAGCCATCCCTGCTCCTGCGTGGGTTTAAGTCCCAGCTCTGCCAATGCAGCAAGGATTTTAATGCCTCTGAGCCTCATCTATGAAGCAGGATTAATAACATTTCCACCAGGGTGGCAGCAAGGATGAAACGTGGCCAAGCACTTAACACGTCGAATTCCACTCTAGGCCCCTAGGGGGTGCTCAGTAAGTGGTGGCTTTTCTATTAAGAGCACCCTCAGAACTCTGAGGCGCTGTGTGAAATGAGCTCATCAGAGAGCTCTCATTCGGGGAGCTGGAGGAGGATCCTAAGAACTGCACAAAAAGCCAGCGCCTTTTGCTGCACCAGGCCTGGAAGTGGTTCCTGAGGAGCTTTTCCTGCCTGAGACCTGGGGGAACACACATCTTATAGAACAGACGGGGCAAGTGTGGACCATTCTCTTCTAGGCCCATAGGTTCTTGGTGCACAGATGCCATATCTTCCCTGTCCTCAGCCTGGCCAGCTGCTCTCTTAATCTCATATGCACCGTGCTTGTCTGCTTTCTCCAAGCAGACAGTGGGGCGGGCTTTATGGGCTTGTAGCTAATGAGGTGGGGGGCAGAGATGAGGGTTCTGGCCGCCTGACACAGACCCACATATGCTACTCTATTAGGAGAGAATAGGGATGTGTCACTCTGTGCAGTGACTCTCTTAGCGGAGTTGCCCTGTGTCAGCGGGCATGACCAGGACCACGGCATCTGCTTCCTGGGCGGTGCTTTCGGTGTGGGTCTGAGGCGGGCAGTCCAGGTTTAAATGCGGCCCTTGAAACGTTAGTACCTTGTCTGTACCATAAGGAATTGGATTTTCTCTCTCTCCCTCTCTCTCTCTCTTCCTCCAAGGAAAAGTTATTAAGAAGACCAGAAGGGACACCGGAATTAGTGATATCTGTGAAGAGGAATTATGGGGATTTAGTTTGCTAATCAATTCTTCTTAGAATCTTTTTTTTTTATTTTTTATTTTTTTACATTTATTTATGTGTTGAGAGACATAGAGAGACAGCACAAGTTGGGGAAGGGCAGAGAGAGGAGACACAGAATCCGAAGCAGGCTCCAGGCTCTGAGCTGTCAGCACAGAGCCCGACGTGGGGCTCGAACTCATAAACCGTGAGATCATGACCCGAGCTGAAGTCAGACGTTTAACAGACTGAGCCACCCAGACACCCCAGCCTCTTAGAATCTTAAAAGCAGAGGGGACCATCCTTGTCAGTGACTTCTAAATCTGCTGCACACCAGCATCACCTGGGGAACTTGAAAAACACGCCAATTCCCAGGCCATAAACTAGTCCCATTAAATGAGATCTCTGTGGCTGGGGCCCGGGAATCTCTCTATCCAGCTTGGCCTTGTGCTTCCTCTGAGCCATGGGGGCCTTGAAACCGTAGTTTAGAAGTTTTCATCCTTAGCGGAAATATATGTGCCGTGCGGTTGCCCAAAGCGCACAAAGAACCACTATACCCCTCGGGTATTCCAACTGTGTAAAAACAAGTAGTTAGGGGCACGTGTCACATGCTTAGCAGGTGTTATTCTAAGCAGCCGACTGCAGTTGATCATGTGCTCATCTGGCCTTGGTTTCTTCATCTCCAAAGTTAGACCTGGTCCAGGCAACAGCAGTGCCTTATGAAGGAGAAAGAGCCCGAGTTTCAGAGTTGGACTCAGTTCAGACACTGGCTCAGCCACTCACTGTTTGAATTGTATGACCTTGAGCAAGGTACCCTCACAACCCCAGTTTTCTTTCCAGAAACTGAGGACAAACAGGTAAGCCTTACACGATTTCTGTGGGAATAAAGGAGACGGTGGTCGGTCGCGAGGTGAGCAGCGTGTAATACAACGGCTGGATATGGGTTCTTCTCCCACACCCTCCCTATAGCTGGAGTGTATCCCTTTCTAATCTTGCCGAAACTGGTACTTGCCTATCAGGTATCTTTCTACAATATGCATCTAATTTGGTACAGGGTAATTCGTGAAGTAGACTTGACTTTGAGAAGTTCTAACGTACTTCGTACATGTATTTCACCTTCTCTCACATGTGGAACATTGTAGTAATATATGCTGACTAAATTTGCAAATGAGAGCCAGAGAGTGAATAAAAATAGGGTTAAAAAGATACAGAAGAGCCCTATTTTTTGTTTAAAAATATTGAAATAAAACCGTATATAGAATGATTGTGTATGCAAAGAGAAGACTATTGACCATATATCAACAATAGTTTTATCTGGAGGGTACAGTTATAAAAGATGTATAATTCCTTTTTGTTTTTAATAAACTTTACTTCTTTAGATTTATAGAAAAGTTTACAAAAGTTTTCGATTTACAGAAAACTCTCAAACGATATAGTACAGAAAATTCCAATAAGGCCTACTCTCAGTTTACCTCATTATTAACTGTTTACATCAACGTGGTACGTTTGCTACAATTAATGAACCAATATCGATATATTATTATTAACTCAAGTCCACACTGTATTCACATTTCCTTACTCTTTACTTAATGTCCATTTTTTTCTGTTCTAGGAGTCACCTAGCATTCCACATTATGTAGTCATCATGTCTCCTTAGGTTCCTCTTGGCTGAGAAGGTTCTTTGTTTTTGATTGCCTTGAAGGTTTTGAGGGATATTTGATCCAGTATTGGAAGAATGTCGTTAGATTTGGATTTGTCTCATGTTTTTCTCATGATTAGACTGAGTCTGTGAGTTTGGGGGGAGGAAGACCACAGAGGTAAAAGTCTATTTTCAGCACATGACATCAGGGACACATACTAGCAACCTGACTTACCACCGGTGACGTTGATCTGATCTCCTGGGTGATGTGGTATTTGTCAGGTTCTCCTTTACAAATGTAGAGTTACCCCCCACCCCCTTTTCCATACTATATTATTTTACTTCATTTTTTTAAAGTTTATTTATTTATTTTGAGAGAGAGCATGCAAGCAGGGGAGGGGCAGAGAGAGGGAGAGAGAAGAATCCCCAAGCAGTCTCCACACTGTCAGCACAGAGCCCGACACAGGGCTTGGACTCACAAACTGTGAGGTATGACCCGAGCTGAAATCGAAGAGTTGGACACTTAACCGACTGAGGCACCCAGGTGCCCCTATCGCTTTTTTTATTGTTCCATATTATCTGAAGGTTTTTTTCTTTTTCCTTCAGCGAGCATAATTACTTTGATAATCATTTTGGGGGAAAAAATGGCAAGGTCTCATAAGATTTTCTCCTTTCTATATATTTTATTTTGGCTTGATTTTCAGGCTCTTGCACACCACTCCTCCAGAAGTTTTTGTTGGGAATTTGTCTGGCCACCCAGGTTCCTGACAAGTGTGACTCTGCCCTGGGGCCAGGCTGCCCGCCATGAGGAGGGTATATTGTGCAGAGTAACTTCCGATGGCGCTGTGCACGTGCAGGGCCCATAAATCAGCCAGGGGGCTTTGCCCTCGCTATAAAAGTGAAGGGGATTTTCAGCCTCACTTTCAACTTGCTGCCAAAGGTAAACACAGTGTAAATCTTGCTAAAGGAGAAGACTCTTATCCAGGCTCTGGAAAGTACCCCAGCCATTTGGAGGACAGTCTGCTCCACACCTTTTCATTCAAAACACCCAGCATGCAGCACAGGGCAGGGCACATTGTGCTCAGTTACCAGAGGGGTAAGGGAGTGAATTGGGGCAATTTCCTCCCTCCTTTTGCCCATAGCTTTTTGTCAGGGAAGCTAATGAGCGTGACGCACTGAAATTGGATAGTTTTTCCCACAATAACAGCTTCCTGGCCACCTGCAGCAGAGACACTGTCCTAAAATTTACTATCCTTAGGGAGTTGTTGGGTTGTTGTTGTTGTTGTTGTTGTTGTTTCCAAAAGAAACAGTTCTGAGTGGAGAGCAGGTGGCTAATTGCTATGCTTTAAGGGGAGCCCAGTGCAAAAGGACATCGCTGGGGCTGAGTGCCCTGGGGCAGAGGGCCTGTGGATGGCTTTATGTAACACCTGAAAGGAAAGCGTCTTCAACCACACCTTGTCAGAGCCTTGTTGTCCTGGCCCAGGTAGGCTTCCCCTGTGAAAATGGAACATTCTTAGCAAATTGTGCAGCTCTGAGTGGTTGCTGTCTTCTAGAGCAGAGATTCTCAACCTCAGCACTACTGACAGTGTGGACAGAAGAATTTTTTGTGGTGAGGAACTGCCCTGTGCATTCGAGAATGTTTGGTAGCATCCCTGGCCCCAACCCAGCACGTGATAGTAGCACCACTCCTCCAAGTATGACAATCACAGATGTCTTCAGGGGCGCCTGGGTGGCTCAGTCAGTTGAGCATCTGACTTCGGCCGAGGTCATGACCTCGAGGTTCATGAGTTCAAGTCCTGCATCGGGCTCGCTGCTGTCAGCACAGAGCCCACTTCAGATTCTTTGTCCCCCCCGCTCTGTGCGCCTCCCCTGCTCGAGATCTCTCTCTCAAAAATAAATGAACATTAAAAAAAAAATGTCTTCAGACATTGCGAAATGTCCCCCTAGGGGAAACTCCCCCTCAGTTGAGAACCACTATTCTAAAGGGATGGCTATCTCTTTAGGTCCTGTGCAATGGAATACATTTGCTTACTTCCTGCCTATGGAGGGCTGATGGCTTGCTAACCATTAATTGCAGAGGTTAACAGGAAAAACCGAGGAGGCAGTCCCCATCATGATTCCTGTTCCAGTTATTTATTTCTGTGCCAAAAAGCACCCCAAACTTAGTGCCATAAAGCAGCAACCATTTCTGGATTCTGTGAAGTTTAGAAGGAGCACAGCAGGGATGGCTTATCCCTGTACCTGAGGCTTGGAGCCCTCAGTAGGAAGACTCAAAGGCTGAGAGTAACTTCTTCCTGGGAACCTGAAATCATCCAAAGCTGTCCTCACTCACATGTCTGGCAGCTGATACTTGCTGTCATCTGGAACTAAGCTGGGGTCTGTAGCCAGAATATCTACTCATGGCCTCTCCATGTGGTCTGGGCTTCCGTTCAACATGGCAGCCTCAGGGCACTCAGATGCCTGCATAGTGTCTCTGGTCTCCAAAGGTGACTATCACAAGAGAACTGGGTGGAAACTGTATTGCCTTTCATGACCAAGCCTTGAAACTCCCATGGTGTGGCTTCTACTGTGGTCAGAAGCATTCCCAAGGTGGGAAGAGTGCCCAAGTCACCTTGTAGGAAGAGCACATGGACAGAATATGTTGTGGCTATTGCCCCAGTTCTTTCCCTGACCTTGTCTTTCTGTAGTCAGAAAGACCACCCATCCCATGGACCCTGGCTCCCCACTCTTCTCTCAGGCTCTCTGCTCTCCTCTCATTCACCACAGAGGCTTCCCCAGAATTAAAGAGACTGACATAACATTACCTTCCAGATCTGCTAGAAGAGGATGATTCTGGGGTTTTGTCTGCTTTATTCTCTCTGACTATCCCCAGTGGCTCTGAGAACCTTTTGATTCTCAATTCTAGAGGTCTTAAGAATAGCTAGTTCCATTTCAGCCTGAGAAAGCTCATTTTAAGGCAAAACCACAGCATTGGTTATTATGAGTTTGGCTCAATAAAGAATTGTGGTACTGATATACTTGAAATAAGATTGCACATACATCTTTGCTTTTAAGAGACTCCCTTAGAGTGAACTTGCATTTTCCAAAGTCTACCAATGTGCAGTGCACAAACTGAGTTCTTAATAAGTGTTTACTGAATAGATATTTCTGATCTCAGTGACTGGGCATTTTATTATACTCAGCATTGTCTAAATTAGAGCTTATGAGATTTTTCTTGAACCTGGAATTTCTAGGCAAAATATAATTAGAATATGAAGTTTTAATCCTCTTCAGTCCTTATACAACTTTTGGTTACCCTGAGTGAGTTCATATGATTATTGTGTTAACTGAAAGACTTTTAGGCTATGGCCCCGACTGAAGTTTTGCCTAGGAGAGTTTTAAGGCAGGGCTACAAGTATTCTGTCATGCTGATGTATGAACAGACTATTGTCCGTTCCTGGCTGAGGACTTGTTGGTTTGGTCTTTCACCTGTCTTTACTGAGTAGCTACTGTGTACTCAAACTTATGCTGTCAGGCATGGGTTACCATCCAAAAGAAAACAGCCTTGGGGCCATTTCTTGCTCCCTTTGTTTCCCTGCTGTGTTTATTTCCACTTAGTTATAATCGGCATATTGTCCTTTCTTCAGCTTCTTCTCTTCCCATTCTTTGCTTTGCCTCATGTATCAGTCTGTTTTATTTCTGTAATGCTGTGTAATGAGCTGCCCCAATTCTCACTGGTGTACAGTAATCAGCATTTAGTTACTACTCACTTGTGCACCATCATCTAGAGTTTGGCTGATTTACTCTGAGTTCAGTTGACATAGGGTTCAGGCCCGTTCGACACATACCTTGTGGCTGGGCTTGAAGCTATCCAAAATCTGTTCTTCTTGCAAAAGGCAGGGAGCACAAGACAGCAAACCTGACCGTGCAAGCATTTCTTAAGCCTCTGCTCACATCCCATTTGATGGCAATACCAGTAGCCAAAACAAGTCATATCCTCAGCCCAAAGTCACGTTGCATGCCAGTAGACTCCTCCCAGGAGGCAGGGAAGACTGCTTGAGTATATTCTTAACAGTTGTCTAATGTATCACAGCCAGTAGTACTTCTATAAGTGCCATGGGCTTTTTGGCCTCTGGGCCTTTGGTATGCCCTCCCTGCTACCTGAAATACTCTCTCCTTCAGGATAAAACTATCCCACTCCCTAACTCATTCCTACTCAACTTCCGAGATTCTAGTCTGAGGCCACCTCCCCTGGTGGCCCTGATATTATACAGATTCCTGGACTCCCCTCTGGGTTCCCATAACATTCTTCACATGCAGACCTCCTTATCCTGTACAATGAATGTATCTTTTTGTCTTGATCACCCCTACCGTTTTCAGGAG
Source organism: Panthera uncia (assembly GCF_023721935.1). Classification (NCBI taxonomy): domain Eukaryota; kingdom Metazoa; phylum Chordata; class Mammalia; order Carnivora; family Felidae; genus Panthera; species Panthera uncia. Next base: position 120,343,938 of record NC_064810.1, on the reverse strand, counting down.
TGTTGAACCACATCTTATTCACTATTATTTCCCCAATATGCAGCTCAGGCTCAAAGGTTTTGAAGAGCAAATATGTGCTGGTATTTGTGGCACTGACCTCTCTATACTGACAGCTCTAGAGGAGCACAGAAAGAACTGGGGTTTTGACATTTCCAAGGAGGAGGGCCATTTGGAATGAACCATATGAGCCGTCTGGGCCCAACTGACTGTGTCCAACAAACGCCATCTGCTTTTGAGGCATGTGGAGACTGGGAAATCAGTGTAGACCATGTGGCTTAGGATCTGTTCTGATCGGCACCATATCCTCATTTGCCCTTTCTAAATTTTGTTCCCCCTATCTTGACTTAGTTGAGGAGTTGGTCTGACCAGCTGCCAGTTTGCTCCCCAGGCGCTAGTCTTGAAGGATTTGAGGCAGGGAGACATTGGGCAGATGCAGGCTCTGTTATGCAGGATTTGTCATTGATTTGTCATTGGTGTTCCTGTGTCGATTGTCTGGTAAAGGGTGGGGCTGAGAGCATAGAGCAGAAGGCCGTGCATGTGGTTAAAGGCAGTGACATGTGTGGCTGCCACTCATCGCTGTTTGGATTTTTCCAGAGGCAATAGGGAGGGTGGAAGGGCTGCTTTCAACCCACTGCACACTTCAGTTTCTTCAGAACGGGGCTGGAAATGGGAATTTATATATTTGCCGGGTGGTACTTTAAAGTCACAGCTGCTCCTCATTTAAAGGAATCCAAAGCCTTTCAGTGTGAATGATCATTTTGAAGGTAACTCAATTATCTGTTTGCCGGTTCAATATGGTACTCTTAGATATAATGGCCTATCATCTCAGCTTACTGAAACCATGCATGGCTTCCAAGGCTGGGTCTTCATCCAAAGGAGCGAGTGGAGACATTCATAAGCCTCTTCCATTCAGAGCGAGTGAAGTATGAGAGAAGGAGGGGATGGCAGAGCCCCAAGGCCTGCCATCTCTTCTGGTGCCATGTCCAACTCCCCTAAGCGTTCAGACATTCAGATAAGTCTCACCATCGCAAAGGTGTTTATCCCACACCAGTTGAATTGACTGTAAAATTCATCAAACAAGATATCACACTGTTTATTCAAATTTAGAATTTCATATTAGCCAAGTCCATGCAGCCATCCTGCATATAACAGCCCAAACAAGTTTTTCTGGGTATTCTCATTTGGAGAAGGGCAACAGGGACCTATAAGAACCGATGGGATAGGTGCGGTTGTGTCTGTCACCGCCACCTTGTTTTCAGTGATCCCCTCTGCTAGCCACTCCCTTTCAACCGCTCTATGTATCCACATCTCTGCGCTGCGCTTTGCCTGCTCACATTCCCAGTTCTGCCCATTCAGATCTTCTAGGCGGTGTCCCCTGCTGGCACACGTGCCTTACACAGAGGAGTTATTCAATAAGCTTGTAGGACTGAATTACGAGAATTAAGTAGGCAGTGTTGGAACAAGGGTCAAATACCCAGAAACTCTGAACTGAGCCATTTTCAGTCCCTACTTATCTAAAATTGGGGCTGAAAACCTTCATTGCATCTCTACGTACAGTCCGCATCCCACTTTCCCCAGTGACCCTCAGCCAATGACTCCACATTTCAACCTCTCATGGTACTCACCTACAAAGGTGAGGAAGTGATAACCATGAATATGGTTGTGAGGATTATGGGTAATGGACAGAGAGTGAAATGCAGGTGGCCTTTGGCAGATTCTCCAGCATCTAAAATACTGGTTAATATTGGGTCTCTGCACCTATCAATCCACTTAACCTGCCCAATAGTAAACACTGGAAGAATATCTTATATAACCTTTATGTTTTATAATTTTTCTCTCCTGGGACGGATGTCACAACTCTAAAAGTTATGTTTGGTTTTCTTTAAAGGGACCCAGATTCTATTTTCTCCTGGAATCATACACACATTTTAAACAGAATTGTTGCTTTGTTGATGGTTTTCTCACAAAATACCATTTACTGAAACAATGAGTAAAATGTATTATTTGGTGTCTCCTAACAGACTGTGTGTGTGTGTGTGTATGTATATATATACATATATATATATATATATATATATATATATATATATATATATTTACTTTTCCTAATAGACTATGTGTGTATATGTACATATGTGTGTGTATGTATGTATATATATGTATGTATGTGTGTGTATATATACATACATACATACATACATACCTTTTCCTGGTTAAACAGGAGACATTAAGTCATTCCAGTGACATAGAATGTAAGCATTGAAGATTCTAAAGAGGTTCTGCAGGACAGCTAAAGCTTGAGTCCACTGTGGTATTGTTTAATGGCTATTTACAAGATGGTGCTCCTGAGTCTGCCATATTGGTGAGTTCTAGTCACTTCCCTGGAGTACTAAACAAGAGAAGGAACAAAAGTGAATCACCTGGAATCAACTGGAATGGACTTATTAACTCATCATAGTTCCTCTGGGTTGTTTTTTTTTTGTTTTGTTTTGGTTTGGTTTTGGTTTTCGTTTTGGTTAAGCAAACCTCAGATCCATCACTAAAACACACACTACAATATTTTTGTCTTGCTGAACATGACTGGAGCTCTGTGTAGATAAGGCCTCAGTGAGTCATTTTTCTTCCCAAAGCAACAGAGAGTAATCAGTCATAGCAAATATACTTTTATGATATCCAGGTAATACTTTCTTCCACCTGCCTCTTAGAAATTGTTAAATGTGTTGACTGTGTGTACTTGTTTTCACTTGAGGTTTTATCAAATGCTGATAGATCAATTGCATATGTGCTACAGTATCCTACCCTGAATTGCATTCTTCAAGGAAGAAACATAGAGATAGAATCTTTGAAGAATTTATATATGGAACCTCTTCATTGCTTTTGACCAAGAAAAGAAAATAGCTTTTGACTCAAGAGCCAAGTTCAGTCAATTAATTCTGGCAACTTGGAAAGCTGGGTTGAGAAGGATTCTGATGCTAGTATTGGCTCAGTATGGAGGATGCCATGATGAATTAGCACTGACTGTCACTTGGGTAGAAAGGAAGTATGATGATACAGGTATTGGGTATTGGCTCTATCTTCTAGACTTGCAAAGGTAATCAATTGTGGTCAAGTTATAGAGCTTCGGCCCTTGGAAAAGTTCTCTTAAATGGTGAAGTTACCGAGGCACCTGGGTGGCTCGGTCAGTTGAGCGTCCAGCTTCAGCTCAGGTCATGATCTCTCGGTTCGTGAGTTCGAGCCCCGCGTCGGGTTCTGTGCTGACAGCTCAGAGTTTGGAGCCTGCTTTGGATTCTGTGTCTACCTCTCTCTTTCTGCCCCTCCCCTGCTCATGCTCTGCCTCTCTCTCTCAAAAGTGAATAAACTTAAAAGAAAAAAAATTTTTAAATGGTGAAGTTACCAAAATGAGGCATAGCTCTAGTTCTTTGGCTTCAAACTCTCAGATAGAAACGAAACTGTTCAGTCTAATCCCCCAGGCATGATGGATAGGTTGAACTCTGTAGTTTCACTACTGGAGCACAAGAGCCCCAAACCAAGGACTTTTCCTTTCTCTGATCACTTTTATATTCATGCCTCAATTTAGAGTCAGTCAGCAAACACGATCTTCAATCGCCTTGCATTCTCCTTTCTGCCCTGGTGTCCGTGTCAGTCTGGGTACTTCTCCTCCCCACCACGTACCTGCTCCAGTCTTCCCTGGATCCAGAAGGGATCTGCTATCTGTCATTTGCACCTCAGCATGAGTTTCACTATTTTTCTTTCTCTCAGAGATTCACAGTTTGAAATTTCTCTAAGAAATGAAAGACTGCCCCCTGCCCCCAATGACAGAAAGGTAGGCCACAGTAGCAGATAGGGGAAACAATGTCATATGGGAAAGCTTTACATTAGGCATTAAGGCATACCCTATATATAATGGCCTAATCCGTCTAATATGTGAGGTCAGCTCTGCTGCTGTGTAACCTGTACTGGAGAGAATTCCTTCCCTAAGGGTCTCGTTGTGTCATCACACGCACGCCTACAGGTAAATTCCCTGAGGTCCAGAACTCCAGCCACTCTCTCCCCCTGCTCTCCCACCCCCCTCCTCTGTGTCCTCTCTTTTTCCTCCCTGCTATGGCACAGATAGGGTCGCAGTGACTTTGCCAAGACTGGCTGTCAGCCATTACTTTGGCTGACTGTGCTTCCCTCACACTATACCGCAAATGTACGCTCTACTTTGTCACTGGGTCAGAATCCAGTTACTTTTACAATGCACTGAAGGAATTTAGTTTAGGAGAAAAGCCCATGTTCCTCTTTGTAAAATGAAAATCCTTTCCCAATAGGAACACTCCACTCATTTATTCAAGAAACACTGGTTGGTTGCTTTTTATACAATCCTGTAGATTCACCCAGAAGATCATAGATGATGTTACAGTGGGAGTCTAATGTACAGCTAGAGTAATGAGTGACGTATGAGGGCTTGGAATGGCCACACCCAAAATCTGTGAACTGAAAAGTTTGAAATGGTCACTCAGCCTTTTAAGAGTCCAGGTGTTTGAATTTAATTGCGAGGCAACAGGCTCTAGAACTGAAGTAACAAGTCCCCACTTACCGTTTGCTGGCTATTTTCCCACCTTGGTCCCAGGTACAAGTTTCCCTCTATTACAAAACTCTACTAATACATGTGGTTAAGATAGAGTAAGCATCTGCATGCTTCCCCATCACTCCGTGCCAATGGCTGGCTTGTGAGCAGAGCACCAGCATTTTGCACATTTTGCATCGAGGTATCTCTCTCCAAAGTCTTCTCTGACTCTCCCTGCCTCTCGCCTTGTGGACACCGTCCATAAGATTGAGGGGGTCATTTGGATGACAGTTTTCGAAACTTTGCCTGAAGTCCAAGAAGGAGAGCCAAGAGTCAGTCAGACGCTGTGGACTGGCCAACCTTTTTCTACACACATGTGCTCTAATCCCCAAGGAAGGTGAATTGACTGCAAGAAGAACTGCCGTTCAGCCTCTTGGCTTGGTGGCAGCTTAGCGCGGGGGTGGACAGGAAGAAAGACAATGACTTTGGAAAGCCGAAAGGAACACATCCATCCCAAACCAAGTCTTTCTTTATTAATGCCAAGAACACAGCCTGCCGGAAGTCCACGCTAATCTCAGAAGGTAACAATAGCTGGAGGAGTTTCACTTATGCAAACGAACTTGAAAAGGCAGGGATTATATGGAAGCTAAAAAGCCAGTTGCAGATGTCTTCCTTCGGCGCCAAGCTTTGCCATGGCTGGAGGGTTCCTGGATGTCCTGTGCTGAGGGACTAGATCTAATGGAGAGAACGGGAGGTGGGGTAAGGAGAGGGTGTGACTTGGGAAAGCCCCTCTACATGTTTTATGTTTTCACAAGTAAGACATTGAAGGACACATCAAATAATGAGCATATCGATGACGTGGTATTATCTCAAAACGGGAACAGTGGCTGCTGCATGTGATTAGGTTGCATTTACCCACTTACTCCTTCCTTGATAGGAACTTCTTGGGTTCTTTCTTCACAGATGTCCTAACAATATGCTTCTGAGTTTATGTTAGCCTTTTGCAGATGGAATGCACCTAATGCGGCACTTACTTTGGTATCTTCCTTTGTCCAGGTAATGCATGATTTTCTGCCTTTGACTCCAGGTCCCTGAAGCCCAGGGATCCTGGCAGTTCTAAAGGGAGACATGACTCACCCAAGACAGAGGAAGTCATTGAATCAAGTTGTGGAGAGGCTGATCAGGGGTGAAGCAAACCCCTGGATCCCTCAACACCAATCCCGCCCACACCCAAGCCTGTTCTTCTTCAGGCCCTGCAGTAGGTGTAGTGCTTGTTTGTCGGACAGCCCTTGTTCCGCTCCCACGTGGAGAGAACTAGTGCCGGGGAAAGTGCCCTCAGGACGCTTCAGGTGCACGGAGGGGCGGGTAGCCAGGAAAAGGGGACGACCCACATGAGTGCTGAAGTGTGATGGGAAGTGGATGGAAGAGCTCGTCAAAATAAATTGCTGAAAATGGAGAAAGAGAGAGAAAGAGAGAATGTGTCAGAGCTTTATTTAACTTTTCAATGGCGTAACCAGCAAGATGACAAAATCAGTGCCACAGAAATACGAGAAGTAGTATCTTATATAGTGTGCAAAAACTAAAAAGGAATGCCGAGAAGAGATAGGTAAATGAGATGCAAAACTAGGTAATTTCTGCAGGGAAATAAAACTATCGCTTTTGAGAATCCTTTCTACCAGCATCCGCCGCCTCCGTCAGTTTTCTGTAAGTTAACTTCTAACTTTTACAGAAGACAAAATATCCAGGCCCTAATTGATAGTAAATAGTGAAGAAAATTCGGTCAAGCCCCCCGACCCCAGCAAGGGTCAGCAAAACATTTATATAAAGACCCAGATAGTAAATATTTTACGCTTTGTGGGCCATAAGGTCCCTATCGTAACTACTCAGTTCTGCCATTGCAGCAAAAAAGCTGCCCTAGACAACATTTACATAAATGGGTGTGGCTGTGTTTTCATAAAACTTTATTTATAAAAACAAGTGGTTGGCTGGATTTGGCCTGAAATCTACACTTGACCTCTGCTCCAGGATAAACTTAAAGGGTCCCAGAATCACCTTTTTAACTTATTTCCAAGTTTTGGTGCTACTTTCCTAGTAGGTTTGCAGTATGGAAAACAGCAAGTGCAAAGACACTGAGGCCTGAGCTCACGTGTTGTATTTGGGGAGGAAGAAGTGAGTAAAAATTCCTGGAGCACTAGTACGGGAGTATTGGCTATACAAAGAGGAATAAAGCTGGATAACTCAGGAGGAAATCGACTATCTTTTTACCTGTAGCAACAAGTGTACCTGAATAATACACCTGGGCAAGAAAAGGAGATGACCTCGTTCTGATTCCAATGAGCGACCTGAGAGGGCTGAAGTAGTCTTACTAACACTTGGTTTTCCTGCTTCAGAAATAAAAATAATATTGCACCTGGCCAGAGGGGTGCTGTGACAGTAAAAAGAGACAGTGCATTTCCCAGTACTCAATAAATGATAGCTTTTGATTATAAAATTATTATTGATATCCTTTATTAATCAAAGGCAAAGGGAGGTCCTAGGCCTACTGTTGAGTCCACACTTAGTCACAAAGGGTAGGTGCTGGGATCATTAAGGTGTAATGGAGAGTCCTGTCACTCACCTCCTTCTCATAAGATCCTTGGTCCTTGAGACCTTGTGCTAAAGGCCATGTTTTCCTTCAATACCCAGCTGGGCTCAGAAGACCAGGGTTTCCTGGAAGTCCTATTAAGAATCTCCTCACCCCCCACCCCCAGTAACAATTTATAAACAACAAGGACTCTGGGGACAATTACCTTGTAAACAAGGACACAGTGAGTGTACTTAGAGCAAAACTGCTGGATTAGCAGCCGTATTTGCATTCAGACAATGGATGCGCTAATTAACAGCGATTCCTACCTATTCATTAAAGCCTTAAGAGATTCTCTACGAAACATAGCAGCACTTTCTCTTCTGGCCCTGTCAGCAGCATCCGGTACTTACTCACAGCCACACTTTAAAATTATACCCATTTTTTCTCTTTTTCAAGTTTTTATTTAAATTCCATTTCATTGACTTACACTATAATATTGGTGTCAGGTATAGAATTTAGTGATTCATCACTTACGTATAACACCCAGTGCTCATCCCAACAAGTGCTCTCCCTGATGCCCATCACCCATTTCAGCCCATCCTCCCCCCCTCCCTCCTCAATCCTCAGTTTGTTTTCTATAGTTGAGTCTGTTTTATGATTTACCTCTCTTTCTCTTCCCCCTCCCACGTTCATCTGTTTTGCTTCTTAAATTCCACATATGAGTGAAATCATATAGTGTTTGTCTTTCTCTGACTTATTTCGCTTAGCATAATGCACTCGAGTTGCATCCACGTTGCTGCAAATGACAAGATTTCATTCTTTTTGATTGCCAAGTGGTATTCTATTGTGTATATATATACCATATCTTCTTTATCCATTCATCAGTCGAGGGGCACTGGGGCTCTTTCCAAAATTTAGCTATTATTGATAGCACTACTATAAACATTGGGGTGCATGTGCCCCTTCAAATCATTATTTTTGTATCCTTTTGGTAAATGTCTAGTAGTGCAATTTCTGGATTGTAGGGTAGTTCTATTTTTCACTCTCTGAGGAACCTCTATACTGTTTATTGAAAGGTTTTAGGGGTTTTGTTGGTTGTGTTGTTGTTTTGCTGACTGGGACCAGTTATCTCCTTCAGAGCAGAGGAATTCATCTCTTTCCACCCAACCTCCTGGCATCCTCAGCCCGGCTCCATCTTCTCAGGGGGCTACCTCTGCCTCACTCAGGCTGCTTACTAGTACATCTGCCCTCTGCTAGCAGCTCCAAAGCTTACCCAGATGGCCTCAGTAAAATATTAACAAATAATGATCATGACGCATTTACTCCGGGCCCCTTGTAGATTTCCTTTTCACTTCTAAATAGCAATACTTTAAGAGTAATGATACTAATGCCATGTGGTGCTGTCGTCCATCTTTGCCTGGGTTCAACCAGACAGACTGCCTGGTGATCCCTAAGTGCTGAGGCTGCATCACACAGCAGGGACCCTGAACCCCACAAGTGGACCAAAGGTGGGTCTCAAGGCAGAGCTTACTGAAAAACAGTCAGCCTGGGAAAACAGTCCCTCTGCATCCATCACACATTAACCACTCAGGAATGTGCTGGCCTGTTCCTTGCATATGGAGAGTAAGTAGGCACATAACCTTCGTAACTAGGCCCAAGGAGAGGTGGAGGAGGTGAGGCTGGAAATAGTTAGGAAGGACCCTCCTGAAAATGGCCAGCGGAGTTTCTGACACCTGACAGTGCCCTGCCTCCAGATGACAGTATCATTCACAGTTGCACCGATCAGGGTCGAACTTTGGGCCACCCAAGGACACTGAATTTCTATCTTGTAACTGAACTAACACTCCAAGGGGTCACTCCTTGGTGAGTCACCGATAAAACTACACCAGGTAGGTTTGTTACACAAAGGAAACTTTATCTGTAATCACTAAGATCATGGGGAAATAACTTCCAAAGCCATGACTCGCCAAACAGGGGTAAGTAGGTTCCTTTTACTTAAGGTTAGGATGAATATTCAGAAAGAGGAGTTTGGTCACCATATGTAGAGGCGGGTAAAAGGTTGCACATGCGTACTCAGGAAATATGCCTCAACACGCATCGTATGTTACGTAAATGAGATTTGCGCTCCTCCTTGGGCAGAGGTTTGAATGCTATCATGAATGTTACCAGACACTCCATGGTCCATCTGTGCAGGTATGCATCGGTGATCCTGCTCAAACTGGTCTAGGCTGGTTGGAGGTCTTCCTGTTGTTTGCCTCTAAAAGATTAAGTTAATGTTCCTATGAAGGAGAAGGGGGCTCAGTGCAGGTCTTGCTGGTGACGGTCTGGGAATGGGTTGTATGGCCTTCTGTTGTGTGTCTAGCTTTGTAAGATTATGTATCTCTTGTGGCTACTTTATGCCCTTTAATTGTGCAGAAACTTTCCTCCTTTCATTGGCAGCGGATGGTACCTTTCTACCCACCATGTTGCCACCCCCATGGCAACCGTGTAAACTTTATTTCTGTGTCACTCATTTGTGATTGCACTCACCTTACCCACAGCGACGAGTGTCCTAGCATTTTGGTGGCACTGTGCCTGCTCCACAATCCTCCAGACTTCCCGCAGCCCCACGGACAGCTCCTGAGACTCTAGGAGACTCCGCTTCCAAGGAGATACAACCCAAGCCTGCACTGAGCCACGTGCGTGTCCTTGTTTGCACGTGGAAGGGCGTGCCCCGCCGGGTCAGGATGAGTTAGGGCTGGCCGTGGTGGGTGGGAATCGAGCGCGGAAAGGCACATCTCATAACTCCTTTCTGTGAGGAGTCTCCAAGAAAGAGACTGCTTTCTCGCACCCGCCCTCTACCAGGCCAGCGGTCACCTGGAGGTACTCGTGGAGAAGGTGCACCCGATGCCACACAGGTGTCCTCCTGCTCACCAGCACCCACCCTTCAGGGGCCACCGTTTGCTCCAGCCTGTGCCATAGTCCCCCAGTTGTCTGAAGCAGCCCCAGACTGGGACTCTCTCTGTGGGATCTAGAATGAGCTAGTAGGGGGAGGCCTCACACCCACCCCTCACCGTGCTGTCAGAAGACAGATAAGCTAACTGGTAAGTCCCAGGTGTTTTACAGAAAGTGGCATTGCTATTAAACCGTGCGTGAGCTTAGGAATTGCCTTTCTTAGATTGGCCTCTCTTAATTAAGAATGGCATTTTTCATTTAATTTTTTAAACTTAAATGGGAGTCTTTACTCTGCTGAATAAATAGTTGGGTGCAGGGAATTTGTCATTTGACACGCTTTTTTGGTCATCTGAGCCTTGCTTTCTTTGTCTGTAAAATGGGAATGTTAATGTCAATCTCATAGGATTGTTGTGAGGGAAAAAGGGGAAAATGCCCTTGGCATTTAGCATGGCATCTGCCATACAGAGGGTGCCCAGTAGGTAAAGGGCTTGCCTACGGAGCACAGTAGGTATGGGCCTCAGACCCAATGCTGAGGCAGCCAGGATATGCTGCCGAATCGCCAGGGTGAAGGCCCAGTGTGGTCGGGGGCGGCCTGGGAGAAGTTTGGAGGCGTCTTGGAGAAGGAAGCTTTTGTGCCACACACTCCCCCGTCATGGGTCAGGCAGGTCGAAAGGAACCCCGGGGCACGTGGCAGGAGGCAGGCCGGGCTATCAGACCTGCTCGGCATCTCCCACCCGTGGCAGCTCCCACTCCCAGGACGTCACAGGGGAGGCGTTTTATTCCAGTCAAGGGCTGCTCTTGTTTCCTTGCTAAGTGAACACCCGTGCGTTGCCTTCGGAAAATGTGAATTAATGTGGGCTTTTGTCCTTGAATATGAACGAATGAAAAGTTAACCATAATATTGTTTGAGCATCTAGCAAAACCCCCACTAGTGATGACACAGCTCAGACTTCACCATCTCCCTACCTGCAGTATCTCCATCTTCTAGCACTTACCACCCTGAATCCTGACCGTCTTTTCCTCCCACTGAGTGTGAGCTCCTCCAGGGAAGAGATTGCCACAGAGCCTTGGACCCACAGCTCAATGCCTATTGGAAATCAAAGACGAACAGCAGAGGGGGCTGGGAGCAGAAAATGCTCTGGGAGTCAGCAGAGCGAGAGATCAGCCCCAATGGACCGATCAGGACTGGATTCACAAAGCAAGCCACCCCTGGGCTTTTTGCTAAAGGTGTCCAGGAGCGACAGCACCTATGACTGGTAAAACTCCCCACGAGCTAAGACAAGATGGAGGGCTTTTCCCTACAAGGACCTGCGCTGGGTGACACCTAGGAAAACAACTGTCCTCAAAAGGAAAACTGGGTGGCTCAGTCGGTTAAGCATCCGACTCTTGGTTTCAGCCCAGGTCATGATCTCAGTTTCATGAATTCGAGCACCATGTCGGGCTCTGCACTGGCAGTACAGAGCCTGCTTGGGATTCTCCCTCTCTTCCCGCTCCCTCTCTGCTCCTCCCCCACTCGTGCTCTGTCTCTAAATAAGTAAATAAATACTTAAAACAAAAAACTTTAAAACATATTACCCTAATAATTATATTATCATTTCAGACAATGGAAAGGGTAAAGAAAACTGAGAATTATCATAAACTGGGTTAACAATTACTCATAGAACCGGGCACATTACGTATCCTGTCTCAGTCCTAAGGGTGCACCAGCATGTGGTAGGCACGCCCATTTTGCTGATGAGGAAATGGAGGCTTACGGAGGAACCTGGCCCCATGCCATTTAGTAAAAGGCATGGCAGGTCCAAGCTTCGAATTCAGCTCAGCCACGTAACACCTGCCAGTTCTTGAGCGGGTCACTTCCCTGAACCTCAGTCTGGAAAACGGAGAAGAAATAAGGTATTTTCTGCTACAGTTCCTAGCAGAGGGTCAGGGACGTAATAGGTGTCTGACAGACCTCGGTTTTTGTGAAATGGTCTGAAATGTTGCCAATTAAATTCATTTGGTGCAGCGCATCTTCCAAAGTGGCAACAGTGGTGACTCTCTAAGGGATATTATATCCGGCGGTGAGAGATTGCCGTGGCAGAAGGAGCTAGAAAGACCGACTGACCCCACGTTTCCGAATGCTGCCCCTGGACCAGCAGCATCCGAGCCATCTCTGTGGGCATGTGCTCCAGACCACCTTTCCCACAGACGCACACGCACGCAGTCACACCAGTTACTCCTTTATCTCCAGACACACAGGGGTAAGGTTCACACACAGAGGCCTGCTCGGAGGGGTTTGCCATGACCTGGAGTGTCCTCCTCTCCTCCTGCCTCGCAGAACCTCCCCGGAGGTCCAGCTGTCGACGGCAAGACGATGAACCCTCTTGGGAGCGTGCCGGGCTGCTCTCTTGGTGACACTGGCTCCAGCCTCCCAGGGAGCCACATGCAGGGCCAGGCAGAGCAGCCCATTGCTTACAATCGGACGGGACCTGGCAGAGGGCGAATGTGGGAGAAAGGGGCTTGCAGCCCTCCTGCACACTCAGACGGATATGCTCGGTACCCAGTAGGCCCTGGCAGGAAAGCGAAAGGGCCTAGAAGAGAGCAGGATTTGATCGAAGCCCAGAGCCCCAGAGCCTCCTGAGGCCCAGTCTTGGGTGTTGCCCAGAAGACCTTTTGCCCCAAATTACCCTACCTTTCTCAAATATGAGAATCACAGGTATCATTCAGGCCTGCCACCTGCCACCCCACCCAAGATGTTGGCTGTGATGGGAGATGACTCTCCCAGCATTCTCTAAAGACAGAATGCAAGTTCATGGGCACCTTGTAGAACAGGGCAAGGCCTCACCAGGAGGCTGCTGATAGCTGTGCAAGCCCTCCCACCCCCACCAAGCATCATGGAGCACCTCCTGTGCATTCATCCCCGCTGCTCAGCCATCTCCTCCAGGAAGCCTTCCTGGCCTTAACCTGGACTGGGTGGGTGCCTTGGGTATGTACCCCCTCCCCAGCATTGAGAGTGTTATTATTCTTGTCACTTTGGCACTTGTCTTATTAACCCAAAACTGTCTCTTTATGTGAGGAAGGCAAGCACAGACAGACACTGAGCCTGGACAGAGAAAAGGCCTCAGGACACTCTGCTTGTAGCAGCCAGAGCTGAGCGGAGACTCTATGGTCTACCTCATTTTTTACTTTCTCGGTGTGCCCTTAGAATGACATTCAGGGATGGGGACACTTAGGATCCAGATGTCTCATGAAGAGAGCAGAGGGGTGTGGTTTGGAGGCTATTATTCGCACCCTGGCCAAGGGTCACCAGGGTGCTCTGGAGGCTCAGACTTCTCCGTCTGAACTGTAAATTCAATGCTGGGCTGACCAGCCTCAGCAACTTATTATCGAGGAAAATATACATTTCTGGATTGCATGGCAGAAATGCAGACTCTCTTATGGATTCTGACAGCCCATTAGCCAATAGCAAGGGGTTAAGTGTGAAGTGCCCTAGCAAGAACTTCTCTTCCTATTAGAGGCTGGCCCTGAGGGAGGCTGTTCCCACCACTTCCTTCATCAGAGCTGAGGGCTGGCGGAGCACCTGCTGGGCAGGCCGGGACTCCCTGTGCTCTGTGTGTCACAAGGTGGCCCAATGATGGGGCTCCTTGCTCAGAATCCTGTGAAACCAGGCCCTCCTATCTCTCAGAGTGGTGGGGAGATGTGGCCATCCCCCCTCTACCTCCCCTTGAAAACATTTTTCTAAAGATTCTTGGCTTTAGGGACCAGTTAGAACCCCTGGACTCTGCTCTGGGCTGGGGTCCTCAGCTTGTCTGCGTTTTGGTTCCAGTTAGCGACTCAATAGCTGGTAACCTTGGGAGAGACTCTGAACTGTCTATGAAATATCTAAAATACCTGTCTTGCTGCAGTATTAGTATTTAAAGATCATTCCTTTAATGAATAGGAAAGCACTTAGGAAAACATAAGGCAATATCAAAGACAAGGCTGAGGAATGCCTTTCAGCCATGGAAATATTCCAGATTGTGACCCTTTTTTTTAAGTTTATTTTTTTGGGGGGAGGGGGGATGTGTGTGCATGTGTATACAAGTGGGAAAGGGGCAGAGAGAGAGAGAGAGAGAGGGAGAGAAAGAAAGAATCCCAAGCAGGCTTCATGCCATCAGCACAAGGGGCTCGATCTCACCAACTGTTGGTTCACCAACTGACCAAAATCAAGAGTCAGACGCTTAACCAACTGAACACCCAGGTGCCCTTGAACTGTGAGCCTTTCTTGGGTCATACCTTGCATGTTTGAATCTGCACGGACCTGGAGTGGGCCCCAGAGATTATTCTAGATTCGTATTATTCTAGTTCTCAACTCTGGCAGCTTATCACTGTCACCTGCGAGCTTTTTCAGAAATACCAATCTTCTACCACCACCCCCACCCCATCCACTCTAACCCTGCAACACCCATATTTTGATCCTTTTAGTCTGGGGGTGGGACAAGAGCCCTGTTTTTCAGTGATACAGATGATGTGCACCTGGGGAGGGAGAGGCCGATTTGGAGGCAGAATAAACCCAAGAGCAGAGGTGACAGCCAGGTCACCCTCCCAGGTAGGGCCAGCAACCAAACCTCCTTCTGATATCCAGGCATCTATGCCAAGAGCAAAGATCCTATTGTTCCAAGGTGTCGTCTGTCAGTCTGCAATTACCCATGACCCACCCACAACATCTGCTCCAGATGCTGCCCCGGGGAATTAATGCAGCAACAGGAGGTAGCAGTTTATTTACTGGTATTTGTATGTCTGTATATTTGGAAATACAGACTTCTATTCTGGCTGTCCCTCTGAACTCTGAACTCTTCAGAGCAGGGGCTGAGTCTCCTCATCTTTGCAACCCCCCCCCCCCGACCCTGCCCCTGCCATCCCTGGTAGAGGAAAAGTCAAACCAGAAAAAAATGTTTGGTGGATGAGTGAGTGAACAAACAAAAGCATGTGAAGTGCCTAGTACAAGGCTTAAATTTAAACCCTGAACGTCACAAAATGAAACCATTTCTGCACTCAGCTCTTCTGTCTTAAATTTTAATTGTCAGTGTAAAAATCATTTTGATAGTTAGCCAGGGCTGCACTGATGCTAAACATTATGTGTGCTCACATTCAGAAAGCAAAAGGAAAAAAAAATGGGCCTTTTGATTCTCTGCCTAACTCACAATAAACCATCTATGGTGCTAATTGTTTATAATAACTTAATGACATAATTACCCCCATGTAGGTTTCCTAGAACAGTGAAAACACAGCAGGATCTCAAACCCTTTGAAGGAAATGTAAAAGGAGGGCTGACTCCACCTCTGATCAGTTGGGTGAGGTTGGTCATATGACTTCACCTCTGACCCTCGACAGCCTCATCTTTAAAGGGGGACGATAATATCTATCGTGCTGAGTAATGATGGTGGAGGCATAAGAGACTCACTTCCAATCATATTCCATTGGCCAGAACTAGTAATCTGGCCCCAGCCTGACTGCAAGGGAGGCTTGGAAATGTGTGGAAATGCCCCCTACCTCTCTATGGGCAGTAAGCTCAGGACACATTAGTTTGCCCACCTATAGCTCCTCCCACCTCCACCCTGGGGACAGGTTTATAATTTAGTTAGAAAGAACAGTGGACTAGAAAATTACCACTCTGGAGTGGTTTGAGGGCCCCAGGTCTGAGGCCTTATCTCCTCCTATAATCCTTCCTTCCTTGCTTTATTCCTTCACTCACTCACCTGCAGATGTTTTTTGAGTTCCTCCCCGTGCTGTGGAGAGAACTGAGGACAGCCAGTGCTTGCATGGCACTAACATTCTGGCAGGGAAGCCAGAGGTGGGCCTGGAGTGAGAAATGGATGGTAACTAAGTGAGAAAGTGGCTGAACAAATAGAATAAATTCAGATAGTGATAAGTGCTAAGATAAAATACCACTGACTGACATGATAATAAGTATCTGGAAGGGGAAGGAGAGGCATTTGAGATGACAGTGACCAAGAAAGCTTTCACAGGGGAGTCGTCATTTTAATAAAAACTCAAACGTCTGAAATGGTCACCTACACAAAGTCTTCTTCACCAAGAAATGAGGATGTGGTATAAAGTAGAAGAGAACGGTGTGACTTCTGGAACGGTAGAATAAGGAGCTTGGCAAATACTCTCCTCAAGAAGGAACAATAAAACTGGAAAAAAAAAATTGTCACAAACAACCATTTCAGGACTCTGAAAATTGACCAAAGGCAAACACCAAACTGGGGAAACATTATGAACAATTTTGTGCCAATAGATTACACAACTTCAACAAAATGGGTAAATCCCCAAAAGACACAAGAAATTAAAACTGACTCAAAAGAAATAGAACATCTAAACAGACTATGACATCATAAGCATTATCTCTCCTGAGCATCGACGCAAAAATCCTCAAAATACTCAAAATTCAAGTTCAGCAATATATAAAAAAGATTATATATCATGACTAAGTCAGATTTATCCCAGGAGTAAAATGCTGGTTTAACATCCAAAAGTCAATCAGTGTAATATGCCATCTTATTACATGGGCAAAATTAGCCAGGACAAAACTACATGGTCATCTCAACAGAAAAAAAAAAAAAAAAAAGCATGTAAAAATATTGAACACCCACTTGAACTGAAAAATAGAGGAACTTCCTCAGCCTAACACAGGGCATTTATAAAAAACCTATAGCTAATATCACATTGAATGATGAAAGACTGAAAGCCTTTCCCAAAAAATGAAAATGAGGTATGGATACCCACTCCAACCACTCCAATCATTGAACTGATGTTTCTAAGCCTGTTAAATAAGACCAAAAAACAGATATTAAAGACATTCAGACTGGAAAGCAAGAAGTAAAAATTATCTTTATTCACAGACAACACAAAACAGAATGTAGAAAATTTTACAGAATCAACAAAATTCTAGAACTAATGAACAAGTACAGCAAGTTTGCAGATACAAGACCAATGTAAAAAAGTCAATTGTATTTTTATATACTAGCAATGAACAATCCAAAAAGGAAATTAAGAAAACAACTCCATTCAAAATAACGTCAAAAATAATAAAATGCCTAGGAAGAAATTTAGCAAAAGAAGGGCAAGACTTGTACACTGCAAACTGTGAAAACATTGCTAAGAAAAAATTTAAAAATACCTAAATAAATGGAAAGACATTCCAAGTTCATGGATTGGAAGAGTCAGCATTACTACAATGGCTTTTCTTCACAAATGGATCTACATATTCAATGCAAGCCCTATCAAAATCTCAGCAGGCTTTTTTGCAGAAATTGACAAGGTGATCCTGGGAATGCAAAGGACCCACAATAGCCAAAACAATTCTACAAAGAACAAAGTTGGAAGACTTAGACTTTGTGATTTCAAAACTTACTATGTCTACAGTAATCAAAACAGTGGGGAACTGTTGGAAGGATAGGAATATATATCAGTGGAACAAAATTGGAAGTCTAGAAATAAGCCCTTACATTTGTGATCAAGTGATTTTCAGTACAGGTGCCACATTAATTCAATGGGGAAAAGGGTAGTTCTTTCAACAAATGGTGCTAGGATAATTGGATATCCACATACAACAGTGATGAATATGGATCCTTCCCAATAAACACAAAAACTAACTCAAAATGGATCATTAATTAACTTGAATGTAAGAGGTAAAATTATAAACCTTTGGGTGAAAACAGGAGAAAATCTTCATGATCTTGGATTGAGCAAGAAATTCTTAGATATCACACCAAAAGCATGACCTACAAAAAAAAATTAATTGACCTTCATCAAAATTAAAGACGGTTTTGCTTCAAAAGACATCATTAAGAATATGCAAAGACAAGCCACAGACTTGAAGAAAACATTTTTAAATCATGTATTAATGAAGGACTCGCTTGAATGCAGAATATGTAAGAACACTTACAATTCAATAATAAGAGGTAGGACAACCAAATTTTTAAAATAGGCAAAAGGTGTGAATAGACATTTCACCAAAGAAGATTTAAGAATGAAAAGTGAAAAGGTATTCAACATCATTAGTCATTAGGGAGATGCAAATTAAAACCACAGTAAGCTACCACTTCAACATCCTAAGAATGTATGTAATAATGATAATAATAAACAATAAACAATAATAAACCAGACTTAATAACAAATGTTGACAAGAATTTTGAGAAATGGTAACCCTTATATATTGCAGGGTTGGAGTGAGGAAATCATGATCATACAATGACTTTAGAAAACAATTTGTCAGTTTCTCAAAAAGTTAAACATAAACTTACCATATGAGCCCAAAACTCCACTGTTGGGTATTCATCTAAGGTATGAAAAATATACATCTATATACAGAATATTAATAGTGGCATTATTCATAATAGCTTAAAAGTGGGAACAACCCAAAATGTCCATCAACTGATGAATGATAAACAAAATATGGTATACCCATACAATAAAACATTATTGATCAATAAGAAGGAATGCTTTACTTATACACAGTATGACATGGATGAGTCTCAAAAACATGCTGTGTAAAAGAAGCTAGTCACAACAGACTATTCTATTATTCCATATTATAACAATATTATGATTGCATTTATGTGAAATGTCCAGGAAAGTCAAACTTTTAGAGATAGAAAGCAGATCTGTCTCGGGTGTTGCCCGGGATGAAGGCTGGAAGCCCCAACATAACTAAAAATGGGCACAAAGGGAATGTCTTGAGGGTGATGGAAATGTTCTCAAACTGGATTGCGGTGATAGTTGTACATCGCTATAAAATTACTAAAAATCATTGCAGTGTACGCTTATGATGGGTGATTTTTAGATCTGTAATTATACCTCAATTAAGTTGTTAAAGAAAAATGAGATGAAAACTTCTGATTCTCGAACCATGGCTAATAGATGGTGGTCTTGGGTTCAGGGACCACTGATAGAGACGCCTGACAGTTGGTGGGGCCTAACCCGTAGTTAGGATCCTGTCTATGTATTGTTTCTCCCTGCCCTGAATTCCACCAAAACAGGGTTCCTCTGAGCAGATGTGGATGGTGGGTAAAAACAGGAAGGGCAAACAAAATCCTTTGGGACTCTATGCTGAGTACAACGGGCAACAATGCAGACTCTAAATTTAGGGGTAACAAGGATTTTACAAAGATCCCCCTGATTGCTCAGTGAAGGATGAACTGGGGATAGGGAGTATGAAGGGCAGGAGGCCAGTGGCCCAAGTTGGAATGGTAAGATGAGTGGGAGGCTGGATTCTGACTGGGAGTCTCAGTGTGACCCTGACCTTCAGTTCCATGTCCCTGACTGACAGCCTCCCCTGGTTTCCTCATCTGCAAACCGAGAGGGGTAAACTATAGGACCCCAGCACCATCCACAGTGCCTGGTACACTGTTGGCACAAGTCCATGTGTGTTTAATGAACAAGTGTCCCTCTAGGGTCCTTCTGTGCTGCATCTTCTTCTAAGTCCCGAATCTAGACCTCAGGGTGCACATTCTCAAAGAGTTGCCCATCTAGTCCACTTCCTTCCCATAAGTCAATTCCAAGGAGTGAACCTAATGTTTTTGGTAAAAAAAAAGGCAATCATAGGCATCAGACACATTCACCCAGAGTTCCATAAGGGGGTTCCTATAGGAGATCCCTGGAGTACTGAGTGGCATTGGCCCCTTTCGAGAGTGGACACCTGGGGTTTGATGGGACACAAACACAGATGGGTCTGTCCTAAGGTATCAAAAGGCCCCATCTCCATCTCCTGCTGAGGAAGGGAGTTTGAGGGAAACTAACATTTACCATGGAAATGGCCCAAGGTCCCCAGAACTTTACTTTCCCCTCCATGTGCCACTTGGTCTCCTAGTCTGACCTGGTTGTAACCAACTTAAAACTTGTATATGTGAGACTGGTGCCTATTTGAAGGTCATTTAAGAGGCAGCAGTGAGGAATACAGGGCACCCCTGTCCAGGATGCCAGAAACAAGACATAGGGGAGGGGTAGGGCATGAGAAGCTTATGATAGCAATTAGGAAAAGGGGACAAAAGCGGCCAACCCCTGGGGCTTGTGGGGGGGATAATGAGGCAGGGGGAGAGCCAGGATAGAAGCAGAGGCCCACCTGTAGAAGGGCATGTGGAAGGTGCTTGATTCAAATCCCATGCTATCACTTACCTTGGAGGGAAATATGGGCTACAACTCACCAGAAATCCATTCATTCATGCGTTCATTCATTCAGCAAAGACTAATTGAGTGCCACAGTTTTCCAGGCCCCACCTGGACAGTGGGCACACACTGGGGTCACAGTACTGAATAAGGGGGCTTACAATCCAGTGAGGAAGCCCAAGGAGCTGAGAGCCCCTAGGATGAGCACTTCACCCAAACATGAGCACGACTCGGGATTGTCCAGGAAGGACAGCACTGACCAAAGTCCACACGTGTGGTGAACAGTGGTGCCAGAGAGGGGTCTTCAAAATCAAAGCCCCGGAGCCCGTCTTCCTCCCACCATCCTCTCATGTGTCCACCCAATGCTCACTGCGTGCCTGAGACAAGACAAGCCCTGTTCCCGGCTTGGTGCTCTGGAGAGATAGGGAAACAGACAACTGCACGTTCAAAACAAGAACTTTCTCTCTTTTTAAAAAAAAACTTTTAACCCATTTGCAAAGCTTCCTGAAGCACCTGGGAAATGTCTACAGAGAAAATGAGGTGCAGCCCCATGCCCTAGCTGGGGGGTCTCCCCAGGAGCTTGTGTTCTGTCTCCTGGAGGACCACGCCCCAGGCCACCTCCTCACCCTGATTCTCAGAAGGAAGCCGCACTTGCAGAACCTGTACAGCTGGCCGGAGACCAGCTGACCCAGGAGGAGAAAAACACAGTGCCAGGGACAGCCTGACATGCTAGGCTGCTACGTGTCACAGAGGCACAGGCATCATGCACATGTTGCCTCCTAGAACCGACCCACGGGATGGATGGGACACAGCGTCTCCACCACCCCCTTCTGCCCCTCCCGCCCAGAAGACACCGGTTATGATTCATGCTGGAGAAGCCTTGCCAGGTAAACAGAAACACCGTCTGTGTGAGGAGAATGCGACCCCTCGGGTGTGGGCAGCGGCCCCAGTCTGGAGCAATCAGCCTAATTACTTCCTCGCTCTGAAACCAGTTGTGAGCTGCAGGAGGACCGGAGACAGGATTTGTTCTGCCTTAAAAGAACAGTTAAGAAAGCAGCCGTCAAATATTTAGAAAGAAAAATATATAAGTCAAAATCAAGGCACTGAATTGTATGGGCCACGGGCTGAGTCACGCAGGGCTGATTTCAGACAGCCTGCAGAGGACCAAATGTATGGTCAAACCCACATGCATTGTCATTAGTGCACCCTTGCCTTCCCTCTCTCCTCTGCCCCTGTGAGTCCTGCCTGCCAGGGGCCTAAACCCTCACATCATTCCTTCTTGAAACCTCTCCACGCTATGCACCAGCTCAGACACCATCTCTTCCCAGCACCTGCAGAATCCCTCTGCTGGCAGTCACTGATCACTCTCTTCTCAAAACTCCGACCAGATTATTCCTACTCGAGACTTGCCCTTACACTTAGGACCTTTCTTGTGTCTTTGGCTTTTTCCCTTCCAGCTTCTGGGGCCAGCTGGTGACTGGGAAGCATCAAAGATGCAAAGATCTGAGTTGGGAATGACCAGGGTGCTCTCACTGGCCAGCCCAGTGTCCAACCAGCACCGGGTGGGGCCTGGGCAACATCTCCAGGAGGGGAGGCAAAGCCAAGCTCCCATGGACTGGCGTGGCCACCTGCAGCCAGGCAGGAAGGTTCTGAGTCCACTCTGCATGCCAAAGGAGCATGGCGGTAAGAACCCAGGTGCTACTGGCAGCGGGCCTGGAGGTAAGAACACGGGTGTTGGGCCCACCACCTGGACTCCACCCCCTCACCTCAGGGCCAGGGGACCCAGCTGGTACCCTGAAGGGGATTCACAATAAGGAGAGACGTTCAGCTTCAGAGAAATGCACCCAGAACTTTGTAATTCGAAAACTTAGAATCCTCCATCATCGGCATTAGTTTTGCATCAGTGTTTTGAGTTACTTCTTTATATTTTGCAATGGGGAGGCTGAGGGCTCCGTAGCATTGTTTAATGCATGAAGGTCCTAACGTATTTATCCCAGTCCTGGATTTACTACTTGAGTTTGTGGCACCAGATATGGTTGGGAACCTCTTGGAAACTCAACTGTAAGCTCTGAGTGCAGGGCCTGGGGTGTAGCGAGTGCCCAGTGCTGCTATTACTTCTGTCTGGGCTCCGGAGGAGGCAATCACGGTACACGGTGCATCACAGGGGTGAAAGGAAAACTCCAGACCCTGAAATCTAAAGCACAGAGGCCCATGGAAGCTTCAGGTGAGCATTTTTGGAAAAACCAATCAGGGAAAGCCTAGTTAAGGCAGAAAATTGTAACTATGTAAAGTTTATTATTCCAAATTTGAGGGGAAACAGGTCACCCATGAAATTTAAAATGATGCATTCATGGGCGTGTCCCACACCCCCATACTGAGCACCTAAACTGAGTGAGTCACAGACACAGGGACACCCATGTTGGCCTGAGGATGGGGTGGTCAGGAAGCTCTCCCAGACAAAGTGGCCTGGTTGCATTTTAAGAGATGAGTAGTGTGTTGGGCTTTAAGAGGTGAGTAGTGTGTGACTATCTGCCCTTTAGAGCCCCCCTTCCCTGCCTTGCTTTGTCCCCTGCTCTCTAGTTTCCAGATAGTCCGGCCCATGGAGACAGGCAGGAGCTCAGGGGAAGGAGATCGAGAGACACCAGGTTATTTGCTGCCCCAGCACCCTCCCTGATTGGCCACTGCAGGCTGGATGTGCTCTTGATCAAGGGTCAAAGGGTCCATCCTCAGCCTCTGGCCTCAGACCTCTGAAGCTGCTTCCTTACTCCCATCCAGGCCTAGGGGTGCTGTCCTGGCTCCCCCAGCCTCTGCAGTTTCTCTGCACCGGAACCACACCCTTTACCCACCTCTCTGGTTTCCTGCTGGGACCATGACTGGTAATAGGTAAACATGAGACACACAGATGGACGGAAAGAGGAACCCACCACAAGTAAAAAGACTGGAACTGGACCTGGGCTCTACCAGGCCCTCTGCATGGGAGACACCCCGTATCTGGGGTGTGGATACGCTGGGGAAGGAAGCAGTAGCCTCCGTGACAGAGAGGCTTTTGTGCTAAGCTGAAAAGCTTGGAGTTTATTTGAAGGTAAATGCTAACCCCAAAAGGATTTTAAATACCGGGGTAGCAAGATCAAGCTTGGCTTTGTAGAAAGAACTTTCTGGCCATTTTATGGAAGATGGGCTTGAGGGGAGCCAGATTGGAGCTGGAACCCCCAGTAGGAGGCCACTCGGGTGCTCCAGGTGAGAGATTATGAGGACAGGCCAAAACACATGGTGAGATAACAAGGGGGGATTCAAGGGATTAAGTACATGTAAAGTACAAGGGATGAACAAAGAGAAACTTCTCATTGTTCTGGATCAAAAGATTTGGTGGATGATAGTTCCATTTGGCAAGATATTAAAAACAAAGAAAGAAAGTTCTGACAGAAGGAGAATGAATCTTTTATTTTGTTTTGGTTTTTTTAAGGTTTACTCTTTTTTATTTTTTTATTATTATTTTTTAATACGAAATTTATTGTCAAATTGGTTTCCATAAAACACCCAGTACTCATCCCAACAGGTGCCCTCCTCAATGCCCATCATTCACCTTCCCCTCCCTCTCACCCCCCATCCACCCTTACTTTGTTCTTAGTTTTTTTGTTTTTTTTTTTTCAACGTTTTTAATTTATTTTTGGGACAGAGAGAGACAGAGCATGAACGGGGGAGGGGCAGAGAGAGAGGGAGACACAGAATCGGAAACAGGCTCCAGGCTCCGAGCCATCAGCCCAGAGCCTGACGCGGGGCTCGAACTCGCGGACCGTGAGATGGTGACCTGGCTGAAGTCGGACGCTTAACCGACTGCGCCACCCAGGTGCCCCTGTTCTTAGTTTTTAAGTCTCTTATGGTTTGGCTCCCTTCCCCTCTAACTTTTTTTTTCCTTTCCCCTCCCCCAGAGTCCACGTAAGAGTGAAAACATATGGTATCTGTCCTTCTCTGTATGACTTATTTCACTTAGCATCACACTCTCCAGTTCCATCCATGTTGCTACAAAAGGCCGTATTTCGTTCTTTCTCATTGCCAAGTAATACTCCATTGTGTATATAAACCACACTTTCTTTATCCATTCATCAGTTGATGGACATTTAGGCTCTTTCCATAATTTGGCTATTGTTGAGAGTGCTGCTATAAACATTGGGGTACAAGTGCCCCTATGCATCAGTGCTCCTGGATCCCTTGGGTAAATTCCTAGCAGTGCTATTGCTGGGTCATAGGGTAGGTCTATTTTTAATTTTTTGAGGAACCTCCACACTGTTTTCCAGAGCGGCTGCACCAGTTTGCATTCCCACCAACAGTACAAGAGAGTTCCCGTTTCTCCACATCCTCTCCAGCATCTATAGTCTCCTGATTTGTTCATTTTGGCCACTCTGACTGGCGTGAGGTGATATCTGAGTGTGGTTTTGATTTGTATTTCCCTGATGAGGAGCGACGTTGAGCATCTTTTCATGTGCCTGTTGGCCATCTGGATGTCTTCTTTGGAGAAGTGTCTATTCATGTCTTCTGCCCATTTCTTCACTGGATTATTTGTTTTTAGGGTGTGGAGTTTGGTGAGTTTGTCAAATATGTCATTTGCAAATATCTTTTTCCATTCCGTCAGTTTTAAAATGATTTTAAAACAAATCCTAATTTTCTTGTGCACAATATAGTTCCTGACAGAAATGTTGAAAGATGGCCATATGGAAAAGGAGCTGTCTCCTCCCCTTGGCACTCTGTGCCATGACCACCCGTACCCCCTTGTCTGACTCTCCTGCTCTTCTCTGACCCGTGGTCTCCCCGATTTCTGTCTCCCAGAACCCATCTCAGTAGCATGGTGATTGTCTGCGAGGCACGGAAGAGGGAGGACACTGTGAGGTCAGATTCTAGAACTGCACTTAGTAGCTGGGTGGGCCCGCACCTCATGCTGAACTTCTCTGACCCTCTGTTTCCTCTTCTGTAAAGGAGACCTTCTATGAGTTGAGCTGAGAATTAAAGAGGCTATTTTATAGATACAGCACGTGGCATATGATAGGCACACAATAAATGCTTGTGTGCAGAAGCCTGCAGAAGGGGTTGGAGTAGACTGGAAGGGCTTCCTGGAGAAGAAGATTCCATGGCACTAAAACTGGCCTCGGAGATAGATGTCTTGGGCAGGGAGATGTTCAGAGGCAGGACCTCTGCGATGCTGAGAAGAGACTCAGATGTGGGAATAACCCCATAGAAGGACATAAGCCATCCTGGCTGGAGGAGACCGTTTTTTGGGGGGGAAAGGAAGGATGGGGCCCAGAGACATCCAGGCCCTGGAGGACACAATCTTTGGCCTGGGTCAAGCCCCACTACTCAATGGGTCAAAGCCAGATAGTCCCATCTTCCCTAAGTTGCAGTCAATTCACAACCAGTCCTTGTCTCAACCTGTGCTTAAAGCACCCCCAGATGATCCATGGGAATCCTCAAAAAGCCATGCAAGCACCTGGGGCAGACCCAGGCCTATAAGTTCTGCCCCCACCCTCCCTCTGCCTCTGCCTTGTTTACGTAAGAAAGCAGAGAAGTTGCCCTCTCTCTCTAGAGTGCGCACTGCATGCTGTTCCATTTGCTATGGAAATTTATTTTTTATAGCATCATCATTCATTGATTTGCTTACGGTGTTCTGTGTGAGCTTGAAATGAAAACAATCTGGAAAGCAGTTAGAAGGGTGGGTGGCCCCATCTTGTTCCATAGTCAAGGCTAGCTTGCCTCCCTTACAGCCAGTGCATAATTGAGGCCTTTTAACTGACAATTCACTCTTCTTCTCTAGGAGCATGTAGACCTTGAAGGTGAGGCCCATCTCAAGTAGAGGGTCAGTAGCAGTTTTTAAGTAAGAGAATGAATTTCTGGCCAGATTGTGGCTGTTCTGTTACCAAGCAACATGTAAGACCAGTCACTTATGTGAGGAAAAATAATTCACAAATTCATCAGCTGGGTTCCAGGCGTCTCAATTGTTATAGCTTGCTATTTAATTGTCTTGTGTAAAATTCACCAGCAGCAATTAGAAGTCAATACTGGGGGCGCCTGGGTGGCTCAGTCGGTTGGGCAGCTGACTTCAGCTCTGGTCATGATATCATGGTCTGTGAGTTCGAGCCCCGCATTAGGCTCTGTGCTGACAGCTTGGAGCCTGGAGCCTGCTTCAGATTCTGTGTCTTCCTCTCTCTCTGCCCCTTCCCTGCTTGCTCTCTGTCTCTCTCTCTCTCTGTCTCTCTCTCTCTCTCTCTCTCAAAAATAATAAACATTAAGAAATTTTTTTTAGAAGTCAATACGGAGCCGGGCAGAGATATTTTCCCATCACAGGTGTCTATGAATGTCGTACTTGTCTGTCACAGCAGGCAGTGGAGGGGTACCAGCAATGCTGCTTTCCTGCCTCTAACATCACTAATTAAGCCAGGGGGCCAGCAGCTCACAGTGATGATCTATCATGGAAGGTCTGTATGTGCATAGAGCCCTGCTTGGCCAGACCGCTTGCTATCCTTTTGGCCTGGAAACCAAATTTGATCAGTTGACATGTCTGACTTGCATTACCCAGTGTGTTTTTGTGGTGTGTTTGCTTGTTTGTTTTTAATATTTTAAAATTATATTGCCTTTCCACATTTAAAAACCAAGAGATTTCATTTAAAAATCTTCAGAAAAAAACTCGATGCCAACATAGTTCCCGCTTGGCCACCGTTAGTGGAAGCTGTAATGGTCCACCCAGTTTGGGCCCAGCATTAGCACTCCTGTGGCCCCAGCTTCCACCACTGTTTGTCCTTAACTCAGCCTGTTTCATTCACTCCTGGTACCTGGCCCTGTGTTGCCTGCAGGAGGTGAAATGCTGAGCTTCAGATCGTGGAAGAACAGGGCTATAGATGGACACACAGGCCTCACCATGGGGAGCACCATGCAAAGCAGATAGTGGTCCCCCTGCAAGTTGTTTCTGGGGGCCATTTGATATTACATATGGGTAGCTACAAAATGTGAGACTACATGTGTGTTCTGGGAATTGATAAGGATTACTTTCATAGGGTTGTGGGGTCATGTCTGCAGTCTGAGAGGCCCCTGCTTCACAGAGAATTGGCTTCCATGTTTTACCTAGAAACAACCCCCTTAGTCTTGGGTACTAAGCGAGATGGGTTTCAGGGGATAGGACGTGTGAACAGATTATCTAAGGCCCTAGGCTGTCCCGGGGCAGGCTTCTCCACCTACACTCTGCGTTAGATTGCACGGTATGCACTCTCCCCAGAGTCGAGTTCAGTTGCTCTCAGGTGAGGCCTGGTGCGAGTATATGTAAAAACTGTGTGGTGATTCTCATGAGCAGTCGACCACTGTCCCAAGGAAGGCTGTCTGCTGAAGGTCAGTAATCATGGAACTGAAGTGCAGTCCTGGGTTGAAAGCTTGGGAGTGCTACCTGCCCCACCAGACTGAAGACCCAAGATGGCTTTGTGCTCATCCTGTGTCTTTCACCAACCAGGCACACGGTATATGTTCCGTATACACTTGTGGAAGGAAAAAAGAAAGGGATTGAGAAAAGGAATTGTCCTGGAAACCTTATGGCCAGGCTTGGTGCTGGTTTTGTAGTTCTAGAATAGGATTATTGTGTCAGGTTTGAAGGAGGAAGGAGAAGACGGCGAGATAATTCCCCTGGCCTGAGAGAACTTTATTTACTCAACATGCCCTCACCCTGGGTGGTCTGAAGTCCAGCTAAGTGGGAAGTACACACAGCTGAGTAAAGAGCGCCATTCAGGGCTTACAGAAGAGCAAATCACATTTCAAGGATGAAGAACCATCTTCTGGGAGCTCAACAGTTTTTGTCAATACCCAGCTCCCAGCAAGGACCATGTGAGACCCATGAGGACTTACTGTTTTCCATTAGAATCCCAGGACCACCCCTCACCCACAGCCAACACACACATCCCATCCACCTCTAGTGCCTTGGCCAGGAAAGCATTAGGACTCTAGATATCAAACACCCATCTGAAAGTTTGCGATTTCCACAGGTTTGTGTCTCATAAAAATTTAAACACCTGCTAAGTGAAAACAACACCTTTTGCTGTCTTTCTGGCAAACACCTTCTGCAGAAATTTTCTCACTTCTCAGAGGCAACATATTTCACTGGCAATTCCCCTGGCACCGAAGCTGCTAAAAGATAAAGGGATCCAGGTAAGGCTGCCTTCCAGAAGTCCCAGCAGGTACCTCTGGAGACTGGGATCTGAGAGGGCTTTGGGAAGTGGAGGGGTTCAGGACCTGAGGCAGCATGTAGGTTAATCTTTGAAGATAAGTGACAGCTAGGCCTGGAACACATGGCCTTGGAAGGTTGTTGCAAACAGCCTTCAGAGGATTAAGGAGAAAACATGGTCAGCTGGGGCACAGGGCATTAGGGGGTAGGGGACAAGGAACTATCATGTATTGAGGCCAGGCACATGCCAAGCATTTTTGTGCATAAGCGAGTTTCCCCAAGCCTCACCAATCTTTGATGCAGATGAGACCTCCACACCAGTCACTAGTAACATACTATGAACATACCTATTCATAATATTCTGGCTGCCCATAATACTGGACTGCAAACCATCAAAAAAGTTCTGCAGTTCCCAGAGGGTCCCATATGAACTTAATGGGTCATCCCACATTCCTCCCTATTATGGGTTAAATTGTGTCCCCCTGCCCAATTCATTCACTCAAGTCCTAACCCTCCAGTACCTCAGAATGTGACCTTATGTGCAAATAGGGCCTTTGTAGATATAATTAGTTAAGATGAAGTCATACTGGAGTAGGGTGGGTCCCTCGTTCAATATGACTGATGTCCTTATAAAAAGGGGAAATTGGGGCACAGATGTATGCAGAGAGAATGTCATGTGAAGGTGAGGGCAGAGATAAGGCAATGCCTTCAAACCTCCAGAAGCATGGAGAAAGGCATGAGTATATCCTCCCTCATGCCCCTCAGGAAAAAAACACCTATGCCAACACCTTGATCTTAGACTTCTAGCTTCCAGAACTGTGAGACAATTTTCTGTTGTTTATGCCAGCTGGTACAGGCTGAGGTAACTGGCTTTCCTTCAGGCCACCAGGTAGCTGCCCCTGGACCCTTCATGCAAATCAGCCCCTGAGGTCCTGCACTCTAGTTGGCCACCATATCTGGTCATGTTGGGTTTGGTCTAAGCTCAGACTAAAGCCTCAGTGTCCATCATCTTTCCGCTAAAGAAAACCTGAGAAGAAAATTCTATTCATACTTTGCTAAGTAACTGCAATTCAGAGAAGTTATAGGACCAGCCTAGGGCTACACACTCATTAATTTCAGCATTTCCCCATCAAACCAGTTATGGTATAATAGCCAAATAGCACGTGTTCATCAAATCTGTGGTCAGGGAGCTTCGCATTAAGTGGTGTCACCACCAGTAAGTGGGTGTGCTGTCTGCACCTAACCCTAACCTTAGGGACATACCCGCAATCCCCATCTCTCCCTTCCTGGGTGGATGTGAAGGTGTTGTAATACATTGATGCTTCATGATGGGCCTTGGGTGGCTGAAGAGACCAAGCCAGTAACTCCTGCATGGCAACAGGGTTTGTAATTGGGGGATCTGGGTGGAGAAGGAGTAACTGCAAGGACGTAGGATGAATCTGGAGAAGGAAGTGCAGCAGCTGGAGATGCCCCAAGCCTAAGAAATCCCAGAGTAGGGAGAGAGTAATAGGAACTCAGTTTACTCCTAGTGGATGAGGACATAGTGCTCCTCCTCGTTTCCGGGATGACATCCACACTCCTTGCTCCGTAAGAACATCCCTGATCTGGTCCCCACCTCCCTGATGGCCTCATCTCCTGTCGCTTCTCTGAAGTTATCCTTCTCTTCAGCTGTGGTGGGCTGTATGGTCTTCTCCCAAGCATAGCACTCTGTGTCTCTTCTCCCAGTCCTGCCTATGTCCTTTATTCTGCTCTAGCACCTTTTCTCACTTCCCCAGTTAGGTATCACCTCCTTCTGGAAGCCATCTCCGAATGCATGCTTCTTGGACCACGTGAGGTGTCCCTCATCTGCTCTCAAAGCTCTTGGTCCATCCTTCTTTCATAGCTTATCACCCAGAAGAGTAATTATATTTTTAGTTCTCTGTCTCTCTCAGTGGACTTGAGATCTTCTCCAGGGCAGGGTCTACAACTCACTTCTACTCAGCACAGTCAGCACTGACTGTTTCCGAATGACTAAATGAGAGGATAGAAGAATGCCTGTGTGGGTGGGTAACCAGTGAGCAGCCTTAGTGTGAAATATTCTCCCCCTTTTTATGAGAGGACATTTGGATAACTATGCCAGAGGGAACATAAGGGTACTTGGTAGGAAAGAAAAGAAGGGGAAGGCAGGGAACGATAGAGAGGCCTTAGACAACACATTTTGCTGACAACGATAACTTTAGGCCACTTGGTATCACCAGGTATGATGCAATAAAATCCCATTGCATCCATGAGATTCTGTTGGAGAGGCAAGTGAGAGAGGTGAGTCTCTCTCACCTCACAGAGACACACAACGCTCAGAGCATGGGTGGCTCATCAACATGGAGGTGAGATGGCCTTTTGACCATTTTCCCTACAGGCACGCTGTAAGCTCTAGTTGCCTGAGATGCTGTACAATAAGGTAGTTCAAGAATGCATCCTCTCTGGATCACTGGTTCTCTTGGAAATGCACAGTATAAATTAGCATATTAAAGGCTCTGAGAAGTATTGCAGTTAAGAAACCTATTGTTAAGTCATCATTTTCCAAACATGGGTGGCCATAAAGGGAACTGCGTGTATAATGTCCATTAAGAAATGGCAGAGCATACTCTAGCAAAAATGGTCATAACACTATTTCAACAGTGATAATACGAGAGAGAATCTCACTGGAACTTTGAGGACTATTGTTCCTTATTCTTGGGAGAAACTCAGCTCAGCCATCAGGGAAATATGACCTCTTTCCCCTACTGCTTGTGTGACCACCAGGGATTAAAAACGTGCCCAGTGTTAACAACTACATTTCCAAATGGAAAACGATCGACTTTCTGCTTCACTCTGCTCCCACAAAAGGTCCATTCTGAGTGCTGCTTTCTTATGTGCTGTCACGTGGAACAGCAAGAGCCAGAAGAAATCTCTCCCTCTTCACTTGGTTCAGGCTATGGGGCTGCATAGCCAGGGTGTGGAGAGAGTCTTTAGGGGAAAGAGCTCTCTAAGTGCGCAGGGCACTGGCAATCAGTACTGTTGGCTCAAGAGAGAAAGAACTCTATTTTAGGGCAAAGGAACAATCACTCTGACCTACATACACTATCACATGTGAGGCTTCAACAGTGGGAAAGTCAGGAAAGCATAATCGTCTCTTTGAAAAGCAAGGTGGAGTCTGGCTTCCCAATCAGCAGGAGGGAAAGGGGTCAGAGCAAAGAGGCTGGAGGCTCCCTGTCAGTGTTGGAGCATGAAAATGGGCCACTCATCCCTGCCAGAACTTTCTGGACTGGACATGTCACGTGCTCTCAGTTCGTTTCCTTTCCTGGTTGCTCAGCCTCTAGACCCTTCTCCGTTTTCTCTGTAGGCTTCCTGCTGCAGGCCCTCATCACTGGGTTCAAATCGCCCCCATTGCCTGACAGTCTTCATTTTCAGATGCTTTCCCCTCTGCTGCTCTGCAGAGAGGTCCTCCTGCAGGACAGCATCCATCATCTACCAGGCACCTTCAGTAGCTGCCACATCCAACTCCAGGATGTGACATAAAACCCTTCCCCCTGGCTTTCACCTCACAGCCCTTTATGATGGGGCCCTTGTTTACTGTTTAATTCTGTGACCTTAAACCCTATGACAAAAACCAAGTTGATCAACCTGTCTGTTCTGCTCCTTTGCTCAGGACTCCACCCACCCAACCACCCACTCCCAGACAATGCAAATATTGCCATTCTTTACAACCTAACTGAAATTTCACATTATGCCTAGTGTGTCTTTAGTGGCCTAGAGTGGCCTCTGGTAGGACTTAGTACAAAATATCCTTGTAACATTAGCCTTCCTCTCTTGTTTTGTTAGCTAATTTTTATAGGTATCATTTTTGCCCTAAAGAGTCTTTCTATTGTACGTCTCTATTCTATTTCATTAATTTCTATTCTTTGCATTTGCTAGTTCTTTGAAAATACTAATAAAACTGATAAAGCTCTGTTAAGGATGACCAAGTGAAGAAAAAAGAAGACATAACCTGTAGTAGGAATGACAGAAGAGAACATCATATGATAAGTGTTAATAAAGTGGTATTATAAATGACTATGCAGTACATTTGAAAATTTAACTGACATAAACAAATTTCTAAAAATACAGCTTCCTAAATTGATTCAAGAAGAAATGGAAAGCCTAAGTGATCCAATAACCCATAAATAAATGCAATCAGTACTTTTTCATAATAGCATGCCTGTCTCCTTGGTATACAAGGAGCTCTTTGATAGCATCACAGTATATCTCAATATTGCCTGACTGATGTTGGCCGTTGGACCCTTTTCAGTACCCTGGAGAGGGTTGGAAGGAGGAGGTCAGGTGCTCAAAAACAACTCTCTTGACCCAGTGATTTCCTCTGGCCATATCAGCCCAACCCAAAACTTGTATGCATTTTGCAGAATTTCAGACAGACAAGGCCTTTAGCCTTCTGCCTCCCTTTCTCCATCTAGCAGGCAGGGTATGGTGCTAGATCTTGACACTTGGACTCCCTAATGGACTATATGTATGGGCACTGCTCTTTGCTGTTCACAGAATGTAGTGGAGGGGCTGAGGAAGAGCAGCTGATCTGGCTGCGATCTCACTCTGGTGCATTAAACAAGGGGGCTGGCATGGGAAGGAGGCCCACATTGAAGGAGAGAGGGAAAAAGGGAAGAGGCAAGGATGCATGTCCCGCTCTCCAGCAGCTGGGGGTCTGTCTCCAGAGAACATGTGCTCAGGGACCCCTTGCTATGAGAAGAAAGTGGTGGGAGGCCTGTGCCCCAGCACAAAGGCCCTGACAGTCTTCGCTCTTAGAAACTCCACCCTTTGGCATATGCCCCAGGACCAGATGAGCTCTATCTTCTTATCCATTTTGTTTTATTGCCTGATTATCCCAGTTTTATAGTTTGTAGATTATATTCTTTCAGTATTCACTTTGTTCTTTGTTTCTTGTATTTTAATTGTTCTCAGCTGACGACAATTTAATGGCTTTCTTTGATCTCACTTTTACTTTTATCCGTGGCTCATATTTTATCTACTTCTCTCATCATACTCAACTTTTATTTTGAGCTTTATTGTTATGTTGTTCATTTTTATTTCAGCCTTGTTATTTGCCTTTTCTGCTTTTTTTAATGACTTTTGCCTTGATTCATCTTTTTGTTGGTAGCATACTGTTTGTTGGCTTTTATGCTCTCTCATTACAAAATAGCAAGTTTGAAGCAGAGTTGTGCAGAAGCTGATTGTGAGGGCTGTCCAGTGTCTTAGAAAGGACATCACGAGTGGCCAGAGGCAGCAGGCCACTCAGGCTAACTCCATACAGCGAAGACTTATTGGAAGAATACAAATATCAAAGAAATGAAGTGTAATAAGGATATTCAAGGCTCATTAGAAATGGAAAATTATCACCAGCAACTGCCTTCTCCATCTGTCTCCCAATCTGGTGATGCTGGTTTCTTTCTCTCTGCTCTTCTGGTTCATGCACCCTCTTCAAATAGTGCAGGTCTGCTTTCTCAGGACCCAGCCTAACCACCAAGCTCCAGTCTGCATGCCTTCCAGTCCAGAACCTACTACCATGTAACAGACTAGCTTCTGTTAACCTCTGCCAAATACCAGGAAGAGAGGATCTGATTTTGCAGTTCACCTTGGCTCAGTTTTCCACTTCCAACCCTAACCACCCCCCCCCCATCAGTGTTAGCCATCAGGATGGCAGCAAGTAGTACTTACTTCTAGACTTTGTCAGGCAGCTTCCCCACCTAAGGGCAGTGATGGGCAGGGATGGGAGGGAGGCTGGATGCTTTTCTCCTTCCAGATAATCCTGGGATAACATCATAACCTTCTCCCATAGATTCCCCTTCCTTATGCATCATCCCTCCATCTCTTCCTTCTTCAACTACATATTCAACTAACGAGTTTAAAAATACTTAGCTGAATTATCTAGTAGACAACTGGCCAAAATTCCAAATCCCCTTCCCAAGAGGCAAATCCTACCTGGATTTTGCTTTTAAATGTTGCAACAAAGTTGGTTTTTCATATCACATTCTTTACAGTCTCTATGAGGAGGTGTCCTGTAAATCCAGACTGTGCAACCCCAGAACACTTGGCAAAATGTGCCAACAAGAGAGCAATGTCTCAGTTTAATTGAAATAAGCCACCAGGTTATTTGTAGCATACTCATGAGACTCCTTGGAAAAAGACATAATGAAAGATCTGTGAACTGGGTTTGGGAATGTTTTATCATCATTTCTTGATGAATTCTTAAAGCCAAAAGGAACAACATTCCTGCCAGTTGGACTTATGGGAAAGAACATGTCTTGCTGCTGTGAGTGCTCCCTAATTCCTTCTCCTGGTAGCAGACCTATATAGGAAGTACTCTGGATGTCATATAGTAGATGCTTAGTAAATATTTGATGAGTGAACCGCAAAGCCATCTGACCCTAATGGGAAAAGAGAACTAATATCTGCTCATATGTGTTATGTTCCAGGCACTTTACACACTCAAGCTGTATAAAGCCAGTGCCTACAACCTCCTGACTTAATGGATTCTGTCCAAAGACTAAGAGCTCTCTGCTAGAACTAGGAAAGTTGGGACTGGAAATGCAGTAATTCTGTTTATCTGTCTTTGGGGCTATATAATCTGTCTGCTAGAGACCTGGGACCTAGACTTTGTTCACTGGCATGAGGACCCTGTTGTACATTTGAACCTGGCTGTGGAAGAAGCAGCAGGGAGGCCTTGAGAGTCCACCAGGAGAAGCTTCGTTAGACACTAGTACCTAAAAGGAGCATCAGTGTAGGAAGCAGACAGATTGTGTCTGAAGCCTGAGGGTCGCTTACTGGCTCTGTGGCCTTAGGTGAGTCATGTAACTTCTTTGAACTCCAACTTATTTTTCTCTAAAATTTGGTAAAATAGCTAGCTTTCAGGAGTGTAGACAACATTAAGGATGCTAATATACATGAAATGCCACATTTAGTGTTTGATGTATACTAGATGCTCATTTATAGATGGCTTTCCCCTCCTGGCCTTCCTGCCACCATCACTGTGATTTAAATCACAGCCTGAGCCTGCTACCTGCTGAAATGCACTTGAGGCCTGCAGCCTTCAGTGGTCAATGTTGACTGTCCACATTAGCTTAGCAGCTAGGTTTCCCCTGTGAGCATATTCTGCCCCACTCCATTCTATTCCCACCCTGCTGCCTGGAGAGTGAGGTGCTAATTGAAAATCCCCAAAGGGCTGCCACATTCTGGGGGAAGGAAGAAGCAATGATGGGTCACTTTTCCCCTTTAGTTGCTACTGGGTGTCTGCCAACAGGAGCTGAGATCATCTCATTTAGCAAGCAGGAGCCTGCTGTTTCTTGCTCATAGTCTTGGGCACCAGCCTGGCCCAAAAACAAGCAGACAGTCCCAGGACCATATTGAGAAGGATGCACTCCCAGAGTGTCAATGGGGACTGATCCCAGGGAGGTCAAGGTCATGTGGAGGTTGCCAGGAGTGGGAAGGAGGCAACAATGACTCTTCAGAGTAGCTTTTTGGCTGAAACTTGCCGGGGGTCATTGGATAGTCATTCAGCCAGGGTCCACACCGCAATTGGGAAGGCTTCTCCATGTCCTGGGAGGCTGTCATTAGGGCAGAGGAGCATTAATGATAAAATGTGTCCTCCTGGTGAGGAGGGAGAAGCAGGAAGCTGCATCTTAAGTAAAAGAGCAAAACACAACAAGAACTTTAAAATATCTATGCCCTTTGACTTAGTATTTCCACTTCCAAGAATTCATCATAATTTGCCAATATTTAAAACTATATATGACAGGGCTCCTGGGTGGCTCAGTTGGTTAAGCATCCAACTCTTGGTTTCAGCTCAAAGCTTGATCTCAAGCCCTGTGTCAGGCTCTGCACTGGGCTGGAGCCTGCTTAAGATTCTCTCTCTCCCCCTCTTCCTTTGCCCCCACCCCAAAACAACCTACATTTCAATCACTTGGATCCAATCATATATGATAGCTATATCCATAGAATGGAATAGTATGTAGCCATTAAAGTAGTGCTTGCAAAGAGTCTTTAATGAGCTAGGAAAACACTCTTATGATATGAAACAGAGATGTAAGACACAGAATTGTACATAAAACATGATCTCCGCTATTTAAAAAAAGTGCACTGGAAGAAAATTGGAAGCAAATATGCATAAAAGTTACTTTTGATTGCTTCCCAGAGGTAGGATTATCATTCTTTTTTTTTAACTTTTTTATATTTCTAAATTTTATCTACTGCACATAAAGATAAAAATGGAAAATGAAACAAAAGTAACATCAGGAAATGCCAGCATGGATGATCCAAGCCCAGATAGACTCTAGTGGTGGGATTTCAGGCACTGCCAGGCCTATTGCTGTTGGAATCAGAGCCATCTGGGGCCCGTTCAATCACCCCGCCTGACAGCGGTGTGTGTGACTGACCACTGAGCCCACTCTGACAATGCTGGGCTTTGGGGACAGCCAGAAATGTTTGTGAGGGGCAGCTGGGAGTGCATGCCTGTCAGAGAGCCAGGCAAGCCCGCCAAAATCAGCCCCTGTGGGGGATCCCTGCTGGAGGGGGAGCAGGGCCCTCACCACGGCCTGGCCCTGTTTCCTGAGATGGCCAAACGACATATCCATGTGTGTTCCAAGCCTTGTCCAGCCAGTTGTAAATTGGAATGCTTATCAGATTGGCTCCCTCAAGGGACAGCACATAACAATGAAATAACAGATATATTTATAGCCCTTTTATTGAAGTACTTAAGAATTTCTTTTTTTAATTCTGAAATTTCTCCAACTTTTAGAAACACTGACAAAGAGTAGTTTCTTTCCTCCTGAGAAAATCTGGGCAGAGGCAGGAAACCTAGTTAAGCATCTGCAGTAAACTCTCGACCCCAACCCCTCCACAAATACCCCCAGTCTGTGCCTCACGGGCTAGGCCTCTGTGGCCGACTCTGATGCATAATTCCTCATGTACTTAACAAGCACGCTCGGAGCTTCCCTGTATGCTAGAACCACATCTGCTCACACAGAAGTAATGGAGCAGAAGGGGACACAGATATGAGAACTTCCATGGCTGGACCAGACATTCCTTCCAAGACCTTCTCTCCCTCTTCAGCCCCCAAGGCTCCCACATAGGACCAAGGTGGACTTCAATGGCAGCAGAGGGAAAATGTGGTCACAGGATTTGTAGCTCAGAAAGAGTCTATCTGCCTCAGGTTTCATTTCTATATTAGTGCCCCAGGGTTGCCATAACAAAGTGCCACAAACTGGGTGGCTGAAAACAACAGAAATATGTTGTCTTACTGTCCTGGAGGCTAGAATCTGAAATCGTGATGTCAACCGGGCCATTGGCTGGCCATCCTTGGCATTCTTTGGCTTGTGGATGCATCTCCCCAGTCACATGGCCACCTTCTGCTCTGTGTTAGCATCTTTCCTCTGTGCATAGCTATCTCTGTGTCCAAATTAACCCCTTTTTATAAGGACACCATCATATTGGATTAGAGCCCGCCCTAATGATGTCATTTTAACTCGCTTACCTTTATAAAGACCCTATTTCCAAATAAACTCACATTCTGAAGTTAGGACTTCAAGGTGTCTTTGTTGGAGTGCGGGCGGATACACAGTTCAGTCTACAATGATTTCTAAGGCTGACTCAGCCACCCACTAAGTGTATAACCTTGGTAATCACAAAACCTCTCCAAACTTCGGCCACCTCTTACTCTGTTAAACGGAAGTTAAAAAGAACACCTAACTCCAAGGTCATCGCAAGGTCTATAGGACATAATATGTGTAAAGCATGCAACATGACACCTAGCTGATTTTAGATGATTTTTTCTCATCATTGTTATGAAGCTACCGCTTCCAGGCCACATAGGCATTCCATTCAGGGGAGAGTCTGGCCTGAGCCAACCAGGGCTGACCCTGCACCTCTAGCTAGCTCCACACTGTAGAGGGTCCAAGGGTGGCATGTCAGCAGAGGTCTCCCAGAATGACCAACTAGGTGTCCAAGCAAGGAAGAGCGTAGGACCAGACACAGGGCTAGTGATGTATCAAAGCTTGCAGAATCAACAGTTGAAGCTTGCCATTTTTAAACAACCTCACACAGGCCACATTTGCCCTGCGTCCTGCTGGGTATAAGAAAGCAAGGGGTCCTGGGGCATCTGGGTGGCTCTGTCATTTAAATGACCACCTTTTGATTTCAGCTCAGGTCATGATCTCATGGTCATGAGATCAAGCTCCACGTAGGGCTCCAGGCCTACTTAGGATTCTCTTTCTCCCTCTCCCTGGCTTGTGCTCTTTCTCTCTCGAAAGGAAGGGAGGGAAGAAGGAAGGGGTCCTCAAAGAATAAATTTGGGGTCAGACTAGAGAGCCTTGAATTGGAAAAACATGATATGTCCATTCCTACCTCTCTAACTCTTCTCCTGCCACTGACACCACCATGTTCAGACTCTTTCTGTTCCCTAAGTGGAAGTTTGTACCCTTCTGCCTCAGGGCCTTCGCACTGTTGTTTCTTCTACCTAAAATACACTATGCAGCTACCCTCCACCCTCCTTCCCCATTCCCCAGTTTATCTCATTTCTTTTCGTTCTTTACTCACTCATTATCCCCTCCCCCAGTTATTTTCCTGTTTATTCCCTTCCTAACATTTAACCCAACTTATAACCATATCTTCAGTCTTGTGTTTAGTCATTTATATTTGCCGTTTTCCATCAGACCAGGTCCCAGACTGCAGGGTCTCTGTCAGTTTTATTCTCCATGGACTACCTCCCACCCAGCCAAGGTCTTGCACACTGAGAAGGTATTGGGGACTATTTTGTGGTTATCCAATGGATGGAAACAGAAGACACTGTTTCCCCAGACGAGATGTGGCCTCATAAGACTGAGAGAAGCTGATCATTTGGGGAAAATGAATGACTCATAGCTTCTACTTTCAACCGAGTGATATTTAATCAATGCGATTTGTGAAAGAAGTTGGTTCATTTTCGTGGAAATTGACAAGCACCCCTGCAGCCACCACTACCTTTGTGTCTGTGGTCTGTGCTCTGCCTCATTCCTTGGGGGCTCAGGTTAATAGGATAACCCTACTAAAAACCTACGTTCTACAAACACATGGTGTTGCACCAAGAGGAAACACCAGAGGCTGCTATCCTTGGCATAAACCCCATGTTTTCAAGCCTACTTCACACATGCTCTGTGAGAACAGTGAAATGATTGTGTTCCCCCCAAGGGGAGAAATGAGGGAAACCCAAGCAAAAGGCTTTGGGGGATTATCCCCTACCAGGTGACCAGCGAATAGATTCTTCAGCTCAGGGTTGTCACCACAACCAAATCTCCAGGCATTCCTGAGGTCAGTGCCCTTTAGTTCACGGCAAGTTCTTGGCAAGCTAGAGAGGCTGGGCTTCTGACCCTAGCAGAGAATCACAACCTGGGGGAAGGAGAGTAGCCGCGGTGTGGTTTTTAAAATAAATCACAACAGGGCACCCAGGTGGCTCAGTCAGTTGAGTCTGATTCTTGAATTCAGCTCAGGTCATGATCTCAAGGTCATGGGATTGAGCCTGTGTCAGGCTTAGCACAGAGCATGGAGCCTGCTTGAGATTCTCTCTCTGTCCTCTCTCTGCCCCTCCCCCACTCATTCATCTCTCTCTCTCTCTCTCTCTCTCTCTCTCTCTCTCTCAAATTAATTAAATAAGGGCACTTGAATGGCTTAGTCAGTTAAGTGTCTGACTTTGGCTCAGATCATTATCTCAGTTTGTGAGTTCAAGCTGCATCGGGCTCTGTGCTGATAGCTCAGAGTCTGGACCCTGCTTAGATACTGTGTCTTCCCCCTGTGCCCATCTCTCTGTGCCCACCCCCCTCCCATTTTGTGCTCTCTCTCTCTCTCAAAAATAAATAACCATTTAAATAAATAAACCTTAAAATAAATCACAATAATCAAAGCATATGAGAGATGCTGCATGTGAAAACAGGCAACATTTTAGAGTTGTTTCACAAGAGGAATGATCAGAGCATGTCTGCAACAGCCTAAGCAGTTTGAAAAGTGTTGGTGCAAATAGATTTTGATGTCCATGTTGGATAATCAGTAAGGTGCTGTCTCTGCATGTTACAGAGACAACAGCAGGTAAATTAACAGCAAGACACTGCAGCTGGTTCTAGACACAAGTAAGACCACAATGGAGTATGGAGGGTTTTCTGGTCTTCCTAATGAACTCCTAGTTATCCTTCTAGCCCAGTTTAGGAATCTCCTCCTCTAGAAAGCCTTCCCTTACCCCTACAGTTGATTAATTGCTCCCTCCCCTCTTCTCTCTGTTGTACTTATCCTACTCCATTTTAATGAAATGGACACATGTCTATTTCCTCACTGTGAGGGTAAAGCCGTCATACTAGAAATAATGCATAAACAGTGCTTTCTCTCTTTGTGGCTGCTTGTGTTGTTTTCCAAACAATAGCAATAAAGTCTTCTTTAGAAATTATTTGAAGTAGAAACAATCAAATCTGGTTAAAATTATGAAGTAAAAATATCACAAGTCTTCCTCAACTCTAGCCAAAATCACGAAGGTGATCCTTGAAAACCTGAGGTTGAGAAATATTGGCATGAGAGCTCTGAATCTTTCTTCTCTGGTCTAAAGCCCTCGGGTTCCCTGTACACCCAGCTCCTCTTCCTAAGGAGATAGCAGCTTACAGGACAGTGATGGAGTCCCATTCCTTTTGCCTCTTCTGCAGTGTCCAGTATGGAATAGGTGTGCATTCGTGATTCCTAATATCCCATGCATGAAGTGTGATTGACCGGGAGAATACAAGTAACAAAAGATAGAAGTAGTTGAACTCCAAGCTTGTCATGGAAGTTCTAAGCCAAATACCATTCAGGAAGCTGAAGCAAGATGAAAAACTGAAAAACTACTGCCGATAAAGTTGTGTAGAAACATGAAGTGCAGACTTCCCAATCAGTAGAGACATTAATAATTCCGGGGAGCTGCAAAAATGACTCCTTCTGTCAATTTTCCTCTTCTGGGGTATGCCAAATTCTGGAGCTCACTGGGGATGACATAATTATGTGATCTTCGCCGGGAGCCAGGGAATTAAATTCTTCTAGGTCTTCTACAAATACCCCCTACTGAGAGAGGGAGGAATTCTCTCTCTCTTTGCATTTCTGGGTAGCTTAAAAGTGAACTGCATTCACGTATGTTTTGCATGGAAAGTAAGTAGCAGCATAAGGGTATTTACCGTACGGTGAAATGGATCACGAAGCTGTGATTTATCCTGCACTGGCCCACGGAGGAAATGAAGCATCCTATTAGCATTGCTGGTCCGTGTGAATCACAATAGGCAAATGAGAGCAAGAGCAAAGCACCAATAATACAAATATCCGTGTGCAGCGAAGGAAAATGTCAAAGCAGAGTTTGGCTCTGCTGCAAATGGGTTACATTGAGAATGCATTAGCTCCTGACATCGGGGCCTGGGTAATCTACAGCTCTTTCAACTAATTTACTGTAAACTTGGAAGCAGCCAACCTTTCACATTTGCATTGGCTTTCTGTTGCCGAGGGGGAAAAAAAAGGTACATGAAAAGAAAATGAGAGAGCGTCCCAAGTCCGTCGGCTGATAGGGTGGCTCACTGGAGTACATGTCCGTGAACTGGGAGCATCTTGGCCACCCTGGTTCTCAGTCACGGAGGCTGCTCTACCATTGCATTCTTCTTCCAGCCGATTCCTTAGAAAATAATGGTTTTATTTTGCTCCAGAATTAGAAAATAAAGCAGCTGAACCTGGGAGTTACGAGTCTTAATTATCCTCCCTGGCCTTTTCTTCGGGAACCTAAAATTGATTTTCAAATTTCTCTTCTGGATTTGATTTAACATTTTAATCTGCGTGACTTCTGTGGGGGCTTTGCCAGCAGTATTGATGACAAGGAGATGAAGAATTAGCCGGCCACTGCGGAGGTGCTTGTTATCAGCCGAGCCGTCACAGTGTTGATGAGAGGTGCCCGGGGGTCGTCTGGGCCATGTGTGAGAAGGCCCTTCATCTCCTACTCACCTTGATCAGAACGAAAGCTGGAATCATGCCTGACAGGCAGCGGCCTCTGAACTTTTGTTTTAAACTCCGAAGCTGTCCCCTGAGATGCTGACTTATTAGCTCCAGGAATTGATAGAACAGTAAAAGAGTCCATATACTTCTGTAATATTGATTGGGCTGCCATTTCTCTTTCTTCTGTGGCTCAAAATATGGATTTTCCTGACACCAGCCTTAATTTGAATTAAACATTTAAAATATGCCTCTGCCCCTTTGGGGTTCCCCACCTGAACATTTGGGAACTTCAGCACAGCATATGGATTATGGGCAAAACTTGTCAGGGAGTGGAAATATGAGGTCTTGTGTACCTGCAGGTTGTTCATCGATTCCAGAGGCTTTGCCATACAAGGAGGTGGCTTGGCGTAGAGTTTGAGTACCAGGACTGGGAAAACGTGGGGCCGGATCCCGGTGTGAATAAGGCATGCAGTTGCTCTATTCCTCAGATGACGCATCTGCCAAATGGGGTGACTACGCCCTGACAGCAGGATCATTGGGGGAGATCATGCAGGCAGCGTGAGAGTGTCCGTGGCGAACTGGGGAAGGACAGAGCAGTGGAATCAGCTCAGAAGAAGTAAGTTACAAAGATAAGTACAGGGAGGCGGGCAGACATGAGAGGATCCCTGGTACTTGGAACAGCTGTCCACCGCAGGGGCTCACCGTTCAGGGCCCCAGAAGCAAGCGGGGGTCTGGGACAGGGGCTAAACAGACCTGCAAATGAGGCTGCTTGAAGGAGGTGGGGTGTGAGCGCTGGCGAAGAGAAACCTGGAAGCAGAGTCTTAGTGATGGCCTTGCTGGGATCTTTCTGACACCACATGGTGACCCTCTCAGAGGCTCTTTCTCTCTTGCGAGGTCACAGTCAGGAGAAAATGAGTGTCAGCTTCAGCACGAGGAGCTACCACTGAGTTAGCAATTACTGTGCCCTTTCTCTGTGCCAGCCTGCTGATTTTAAACTTGTTGATTTTAAACTTCATAATAGCCCAAGATAGTGGGTTCTGTTTTTGTTCACATTTAATGGACAATGAGACTGAACTTTAGAGAAGTTAATGCATTTTGGCCAATGATCGCAGAGTTAGGGAAGTCGGAGCTCATACTTGAAGACAAGTCATTTCTGATACCAAGACTCTGGTATTAACCATCATACCACACTCCTTTGAATTGATTGAGACTTTATTTCTTTGACATCCAGCAAGAATTCCCTGAGCACCTCTATTAAGCCAGGCCTTAAACTGGGCAGTAAAGTCAAGGAGATGAGTAAGTACAGATTCTTGCCTCTGGGACCTCTAAAAGGAAA
This sequence comes from Panthera uncia, assembly GCF_023721935.1. Lineage (NCBI taxonomy): Eukaryota > Metazoa > Chordata > Mammalia > Carnivora > Felidae > Panthera > Panthera uncia. The sequence goes on along the minus strand of NC_064810.1, from coordinate 120,300,218 downwards.
AAATGTGTGTGGACACAATTGACAATGCAGGACGAAATGTGCAGGGAGCCAGGGAAGCATGAGGCATGGGAGAGCTGCTATCTCAGCCTGAGAAGCCCGCACAGGCTCCTCAAAAGAGGTAATGCTTAAACTGGGTTTTGGAGCTTCTATAGGAGTTCTCCTGATACAAAGAAGTGTTCTTCGTTAGTTGGCCAAGAGCAGCTAGGATGGCTATTTCTTTTTGTCTTTCTTTTGAGAGAGAGCATGAGTGAGAGGGGGTGGGGCAGAGAGACGGGGAGAGAGAGAATCCCAAGCAGGATTGGCATGCTTAGCATGGAGCCCTACACAGGGCTCCATCCCATGACCGGGAGACCATGACTTGAGCCAAAATCAAGAGTCAGATACTTAACCAACTGAGTCACCCGGGCGCCCCTCATTTTTTTGGCAACAAAGACTGCAAATGGCAGTAACAGCTACTTACTAATCTCTCATTTGGGCAGCTTGCAAGCCTTTCTGTTTCCACGGGTTTCTGTTTACAGGTAAACGGCAAAGAGCCTGTTTTGGCTCTAAAAAAGAGACTGTTTTTAGTTCCTCCTTAATTTACAGATTATAAACCTTGAGTATTAATCACCAGTTGGCTCCTTGTTAAGTTAACCTTCAAGCAACAGTTTCAAAGCAAGGCTTCTCTCTGCCTGAAGCAGGTATGGAATCACCAGATAAACATGATACATTTTCTTGTAGAGTTAATTCTATTCAAAGATGCAAAGGTAAACAATGTTAATGTCATATTGTATTTAGATAGTTTATAGAGTGAATTGCAAAATTAGCATGATTCTTGAGAAATAAAACATTAGCTTTCTTGGAAATGTCACCAGTTGACATGGGCCATTTTTGGGCATAGTAACTCCTTCTTGATCATTAGGAGATAATGAAATATCTGAATGGGCCTCACATTAAGGTTACCTGCTACTGGCCAGTAGAACAGTTGGGGTCGATCTTTCACCTGCTCAAAAGCTGAACCCTCATACTCTCCCTGTAGAAGGAACCTGGGTCCATTCCCTGGAGTATGATCCCGTAAAGTCTGTTCTTTCATAAAGATGGGTGCCACGATGGGTTCACACTTACCAGTAATGGCTGAAATCTTACAGCACTTTAATGCCATGCTTGAAATTAAAGTAATGGGAGACACAACCATAAGAAACCCGCTATAAGCCGTGTCAAGTCATAAAACTGTAATGCTGTGAAAGCCTAGCAGCCAGAAATCACTGGTGATGTGAAAGGAGCAAAATAAATATCGGCTGGGCTTTTAATTAACTGCCTCTAAATAATGAAAATGAGCCAATCAGAATCCCTTTTAGTAGCGAAATACCATTATAATTTGAATATTCCTATTGATGGACAGCATGGCGCCTTTGATGGAGGCACATAAATCAGGCAGGGCTGTTTTGCGTCTCCTGGAGACCACACACCAGTGAGCCTGCTGCGTCTGCCAGGCTCCGGCCTGACAAGCACAGGCCATGGTTTTTGCCCCTCGGCCTTTGAGAGGGGAAAGTGTGAAGAAGCCAGACCCAGAAGCTTCTACTCTGCGTCTAGCTCCCTTTAATAATCATCGCCATGCTACTAAGAAAAGAGTTGTGATGAAGAGGCGTGCTCTGAAGTCCGGGAGATCAGAAGTTAAATCGTGGCTTACGATTACGTTATGACACTGGGCAAGTCTCCCCTCCCTGTGTGCCAACATACTCATCTCTGTAATGGGAGGAAATTTGGTCCTTGCACAAAGGGTTTCTTCTCTAAAGCCACCGGCACAGTATCTGGCACATAACATGCACTCAAGAACTATCAAGTGGTGAGGACAGGCTTCCTGCCTTGTTCCTGACCTTGGGAAGGAAGGATCTAATATTTCACCATTAGTATGATGTTAGCTGTAAATTTATCACAGGTGCCCCTTATCAGTTTGAACAACTCCTCTTCTATTTGTAGTTTACTGGGAGATTTTACTGGGTATGCATTTTGAATTTTGGCGAATTTTTTTTTTTTTACATCTATTGAAGGGACCATATGGTTTTTCTCCTTTCTCCTGTTAGTATGGTAAATTACATTGACCGAAACTTGGGTTTCTGGGTTAAATTCTACTTAGTCATAATCCTTTTTATAGAGATGGATTAAATTTACTAATACATTGTTGAGGATTTTTGTGTTTATGTTCATGATAGACAGGGGTCTGTAATTTTCTTCACTTGTAGTGTCTATGCCAGTTTTTGGTATTAGGGTAATGCCAGCCTCTGAAAAGGAGAAAGCGTTCCCTCCTCCTCTATTTCTTAAAAACAAAATGATATATGATTAGTGTTTTTCTTCTTTGGATGCGTGATAGAAACCAAAGAAACCATCTGGGCCTGGAGTTTCCTTGTGGGAAGATCTTCTACAAAAAAATTTTAAATGATCTAATATGTGATTTAAATATGATAATAATCAACAGGGTTTTTTTTTCCTTAACTCACTTTGGATTTGCTTTACACTTTTAGGACCTTCTTGATTTTAGCTCTTTCTTCTTTTGTAATAGATACATTTAAATCTATCAGTGTTTAAGCACCAATTTAACAGCATTTCACAAATTTTAATATGTTTGATTTGTAATATTTTGAGTTTTAATTATTTCTCTTTCAATTCTTCTTTTGCATGGATTATTTAAATGTGTATTGTTTAATTTCCAAATATCTGGGCTTTCTTTAGATTGCATATAGTTAAATGTTATTGATTTCCAATTTAGTTCCATTATGGTCAGAGAACATACTCTAGGATTTCAGCTTTTAAATTCATTGGGTCATTTTATGGCCTATACATGGTCTTTGTGAACATGACATGTGAGGTTGAAATGAGTGTGCATTCTACAGCTGGACGTAATGGTCTATAAATATCAGTTAGGACAAAGCGGTTGATAGCATTGGTTACGTTACCTGTGAGTTTATTGATTGTTTTTTTGTGTTCTTATTCTATCAATTACTAAAATTTTCCTATGATTGCAGAATTGTCTATTTCTTCCTTTAAGTTTGTCCGTTTTTGCTTCATGTTTTGAGGCTCTGTAATTAGATGCATGTGCTTTTATAATAGTTATCTCTTCCATTTGTAATTATGAAATGCCCTTCTTTGGCAACATTTGTTCGACATCAGTTTCATCTGATATTAATTAATCGCCTCCTGCCTTCCTGTGCTTACCATTGTATCAGATATCTTTCCTACCTACTCCTTTTAGCCTATGTGTGTTTTTATACCTAGAGTGCATCTCTTGTAGACAGCACCATATAGTTATTGCTTACATTTTTATTCCGGTAATCTCTGCCTTCTTATTGGAATGTTTCATGTAATTCTTGATGTGGTTGGATTCAGATATACCATTTCATTATCTGTTACCTGTTTAACCTCCCATACTTGTTTCTCTGTTGTTGCTTCTTTCCTGCCTTCTTTGGGATTCTTTGAATATTCTTAGAATTCCACTTTGGTTTATCACTGACTTTTAGCTATACCTCTTTTCCTTTATTTTTAGTGGTCACTTGCTCTCTGTATAGATCTATAAATTTTCACAGGCTTCCTAGAATTGGTATTTTACCACTTTGTACAAACTGCAGAAACGCTGCAGCCATATAGATACATTTACCACCTCTCTCTTGCCATCTTTTATGCTATAGTGCTTGTGTGTGTTATAATTACATGTATTATAAGCCACACACACAATGTTATAATTTTACTTTAAACAATCATGTATATATTTTAAAGAAATAGGAGGAGAAAAATAGTTTCTTAGACTTACCTAGATACTTACATTTCTTGATGATCTTCCTTTATCCCTGAAGACTCATGTTTTCCTAATATCATTTCTCTTTTGCTAGTAAAAAAAAAAAAAATTCCTTTAACATTTCTTACAGACCAGTCTGGTGGAGATGAACTAAAATGTCTTCACTCCACCTTCTTTCTTGAAGGCCATTTTTCTTGTCTAGAATTATGGGCTAATAGATTTTTTTTCTTTTAGTCCCTTAAACACAGTGGTCCTATAGCTTCCCTGGTTTCTGATCAGTGTGCAGTCATTCACATGTATTTAATGCCAGTTTTTCTGTGGCTGCTTTCTCTTTATCTTCAGATTTATGGTAGATAGGTATAGTTTCATTCATCTTTATTTCCCTTGGGATTTATTGGCTTTTTGAACATGTAAATACATGTCTTTCACCAAAATTGGAAAGGTCTCAGCCATTGTTTGTTTGAATATTATTTTTGCCTCATTCTCCCTCTCTTCTCTTTCTGGGACTCCAATGACTTATTATGTAAGACTTTTTGATATCAACCCATAGGTCCCTGAGGTTACATTTTTCTTCAATATTTTTTCTCTTTCTACTTCAGATTTCTTACAGGTCATCAAAGCTCTGTTTCTTTCCTTGCAGTCTTTATTTTCTCTTTTCTTCAAATTGGATACTTTTATATTGATTTATCACACATTCACTTACCTATTCTATCAAGTCCATTCAGTGAGTAATTTATTTCAAATATTACTTTATTTATTTATTTATTTATTTATTTATTTATTTTTGAGAGAGCATGTGTGAGTGGGAGGGGGCAGAGGGGGAGAAAAAGAGAGACTCTCAAGCAGGTTCCACACCCAGAGCAGATCTCTTGGTCATGAGATCATGACCTCAGCCAAAATCAAGGGTCAAATGCTTAGCCAACTGACCCACCCAGGCATCCCAGATATTATCTCTTTTAATTATAGAATTTGTACTAGATTACTTTTTCTATGTTGCATTTGTCTGATGAGATTTATATCTTTTCCTTCATTCTAAGCATATTTTCTTTTATAGCCTTGAGCATACTTATAAGAATAAATAATATACTTGTTTGAAAATACAAATAGCTGAGCTATCTTGGGGTTGGGCCCTGTTGTCTTTTCCCTCGGGAAAGGGTCACGTTTTCCTGACTCCTCATATGGCAATTAAGTTTAGATTATATCCTGGATATTTTGCACATTGGGCCAAGATGCCACTGGATTGTCGGATTCCTTCAAAACGGTTGACGTTTTGTTTTAACAGGCAATTCAATTCACTTACTTCAGTTCAAACTATAAATTCTCTCTTGCCTCATATGGACAGTAGTTCAGATCTCAATGCAGACGGCTTTCAGTCTGTCCCCCACATGCACAGTTCTGGGGCCGGCCAGAGACTTGGGTATTTGAAACACAGTTTGGGCTGTCCCTTCCCTGGCTGGCTCCTCTCCAAGAGTCCTCCCTCACCTTCCAGCAGTGCCGTTCATCTGGCCAGAAAGATGGCCCGCTCATCTGATAGAAATCAGAGTTTTAGCCCCTTGTTCCACAAGGACTGTGACCGCCCTCAGGGCAAGGGAGCAAACAGAAAACTCTTGAATGCACTTAGTAATACTGAACTATACACCCAAAAGTGGTTAAGATGATAGATTTTATGTCATGTGAATTTTATCACCGTTTTTAAGAATTATTAAAAATCAGAGAACTCACCCATTTTTAGTAGCTTTTTCTGCTCCTCTCCAAAATCTGTCACTCCCCAGGCTTCAGGTCTTTGGGAGTGGGGAGCTATTTTTCCAGGGTTAAGGGTATTGTGAGAGGGTCGTGTGTTAGAAGCCTATGCACATCAGAAGCAGAACTCCTTAGGTCACTTTATTTGTACCTTTCACAACCCAAGTTTGCTGTCCTCCCAATTTCAGGGAAATAAACACAGTGTATTACGTTTTGTGTGAATTTTAATATTCTAATTAGAAAAGTATAAGAATATTGACATAATATGACCCAACATGCAATATATAATTATTCTTTTATAAGATTATTATTTTACTGTTGATAAAGTACCAATGTAAGATTATTAAATTTATGTTATGAAAATAAAACTTTATTTTTAAAGGATTATACCTTTTTAATTTTGGTGACTAAGTGAATTATAAACTCAAATCCTATTGCCATTCAACCTTAGATGATAATTCACAAAAGCCATTTGTTAGTGCCTACATCTGAATTTCTACAAGTGACCAATGTGTGATTATTTAAGTATGCAGTGTCATTAAAACTTCAAAGAATTTTCTGTTTTATAATAAAAGCCATCCAAAGTTTTAAGAGGCCATGCTAATTAAAAGCCTGACAGTCAGCACTTCAGGAACTTGAGCTAAATTTGGCTTAATCACCTGAAGAAAGCCAAATGGGCAGTTGTTTTAAGAGGGAGCATTACTCTAAATATTAGGAATAATGCTGAGAAATAAAAATCAGCATTGAAGCAGAACAGTTCTACAGTTATTATAGAATGCCTCCTCTCTACTTTATGTTTATTTCTATGGGAAAATTAGCCTTCATGATGTATACTATTAATTAGGCAGAGCAATCCTGTCCAACAGAAATGTAATTCCAGCCACATACATAATTATTTCTTTTCTACTGGCCACATTAAATGAATAAAAAGAAACAGATGAAATTGATTTCAATAATGTGGTATGCAACCCAAAATATCTAACATTATCATTTCAATATGTTATCAAATAGAAAATCATTTGTGAGAAATTCTCCATAAAACAAGCTTTTCAAATCTGATGTGTATTTTCCACTTATGAGACATCTCAATTTGGACTCTAAATTTTCATTGGAAATACTTGATCTGTCTGTAGATTTTGTATAATTTATAGTTGCAAAAAATTGATTCACATACCCAGACATACTTAAAAGTTTTCCAGTAACTGAATTGAGCAACTATTCTTAAATGAGCAATTCAAAAATGACAAAAATGAAATAAAATTCAAATCCAGTTCCTCTGTCACACTAGCCACATAGCAAGTGTTCAAAAGCCATATGGTGGCTTGTGGCTTCTGCCCTGAAAAGTGCAGAGTAGTCACAAGGCGTCCTTCAAAGGGAAACCTACATCCCATGTCTATCCAAATTCCTAGAGACACTGTAGATGAGAAAAATTAATTAAAGAAAATCAGGTGGAGAAAAAAACTGGGTGGAGGCAAACAAAACCTTCAGGTTTGTATGGACTAGAACTTCTGACTTGTTCAGTGTTGAGACCGTATGTTAAGACCCTGCTTGGACACTGAGAAAAAGGAGACCGGAAGACATTTAAAGGTTTTACCTGTCAGTATGATTTGTACCAATTCTATTTAAATATTAGTCTTCAGGTATTCTCCTGGTTAATTGAGGAGTTTGTAATGTTCCATTGTTTTATCTTGAGAACTCATTAGCACTCATTAATTATTTGGTCCTCACAATCCCAGATTTCAAGATATGCTACAGATTCGAGCTGTAGTAATCAAAGCAGTATGGTACTGGCACAAAAATAGGCATATAGATTAATAGAACAGGATAGAAAACCCAGAAATAAACACATACTTATATGGTGAATTAATCAATGACAAAGTATGCTAGAATATACGGTGGGGAAAAGACAGTCTCTTTGATAAATGGTCCTGGGAAAACCAGACAGCTACTTGCAGAAGAATGAAACTGGACCACTTTCTCATACCACACACAAAAATAAACTCAAAATGAATTAAAGACATAAATATGAGACCCGAAACCATAAAACTCCAAGGAGAAAACATTTCTTTGACATGGACCATAGAAACATTGTTCTAGAAATGTCTCCTTAGGCAAGGGAAACAAAAGCAAAATTAAATTATTGAGACTACACCAAAATGAAAATCTTCTGCACAGTAAAGGAAACCATCAACAAAACAAAAAAGCAACTTAATGGGAGAAGATAATTTCAAATGATATATCTCATAAAGGGTTGGCATCCAAAATAAATAAGAATTTATACAACTCAACACCAATAATAATAATAATCTGATTAAAAATGGGCAGGAAACCTAAATAGACATTTTTCTAAAGAAGATATCCAGATGGCCAACAAACACATGAAGAGATGCTCAACATCACTCCTCATCAGAGAAGTGCAAATCAAAACGACAGTGGGATATCACCTTACACCTGTCAGAATGGCTAAAATAAAAAACACAAGAAATAACAAGTGTTGGCAAAGATGTGCAGAAAAAGGAACCTTCCTGCGCTGTTAGTGGAACTGCAGAATTGGTGCAGCCACTGTGGAGAGCAGCTTGGAGGTTCCTCAAAAAATTAAAATCAGAATTACCCCATGATCCAGTAATTCTACTACTGGATATTTACCCAAAGAAAAGAAAAATACTAATTGATAAAAATATATGCACCCCTATGTTTATGGCAGCATTATTTATAATAGCCAAGATACGAAAGCAACCTAAGTGTCCATGAATAGGTGAATGGATAAAGAAAATGTGCTATCTGTATCTAGATAGATAGATAATAGAATATATATTGGAATATTACTCAGCTATAAAAAAGAATGAAATCTTGCCATTTGCAACAACATGGGTGGATCTGGAGGGTATAATGCTAAGTGAAATAAGTCAGTCAGAAAAAGACAAATACCATATGATTTCATACATATGTGGAATTTAAGAAACAAAAAGCCAAAAAAAAAAAAAAAAAAAGACCAAAAAAAAAAAAAAGCCAGACTCATAAATACAGAAAACAAACTGGTGGTTACCAGAGGGGAAGTGGGTGGGAGAATGTGTGCAATAGTAAAGGGTATCAAATGTACACATCATGGTGAGACCAGAGCAATGTATAGATTTGTTGAATCATTATAGTGTATGCCTGAAACTAATATAACACTGTATGTTAACTATACTTCGATTAAGTAAAAGAAAAGAGGGGGCCTGGGTGGCTCAGTCGGTTAAGCACCCAACTTCACTCAGGTCATGATCTCACAGTCATGGGTTCCAGCCTCACATTGGGCTCTGTGCCGACAGCTCAAAGCCTGGAGCCTGCTTTGGATTCTGTGTCTCCCTCTCTCTCTGAGCCTCCCCCACTCGTGCTATCTCTCTGTCTCTCAAAAATAAATATACATTAAAAAATTTAAAAAGGAAAAGAAAAGAATTATTTGGTCCTATGGATAGCTCCTCTTTCTGAAGTTGTAAGCCCTGGCCCTAATTCTGGGGACCTCAGTATCTCCTAAGATTCCCTCCCTGCAGGAGGTAGATGCTTACAAAAACTTTGTTGATGGAGATAATTGTAGAGTGCTAAAGGGCCATGACATTTGCATAGGACATTTTTCACTCTCCAGGCACTTCAACATCCATTACTTCCCCTAAAGGACAAGTAGGGGTTAGTTGAAGTAGATTCCAGATAATGATCATGGAGTGAATCTGACTGAACTGCACCTAACAGCTGTGGGCAAACAAGAGCCCTTCATTTTTAAATAAGATTCTCTACCCTTATTTGACAGTCCCCTGTTCCTGTTTGGCGGTGAGAAAGGTGTGTGTTCCCATGTGGTAATTGCATTCAGGTCAGTAATTTTTGAGACACAGAGTTTTAACACATTCTTGCCAAACATTAAAAATTCAGCCATTATGGGGTGCCTGGATGGCTCAGGCAGGTGAGCGTCCAACTTTGGCTCAGATGGTGGTCTCACGGTTCATGGGTTCAAGCCCCACATCGGGCTCCGTGCTGACAGCTCAGAGCTTGGAGACTGCTTCGGATTCTCTCTCTCTCTGCCTCTCCCTTCCTGGTACTCTATCTCTTTCTCAAAAATAAATAAACATTTTTTTTTTAAATTCAGCCATTATGGACTCAGTCACTATCCTAGTCAGTGTGGTTTCCTGGCTCCCTCCCTCATCCTGCCATGTGGCAACACCTGACCAGAACTGTGGACACCTTGGGATCAACCAGCGAGGTCAGCAGGAGAGCAAGGGTGTGGCTCCCACCAGCAAGGGCACAGCGAACGACAGGACTAGGAAAGAGCCATCTCATAGGCCAGGCAATGACCTGTACTAGCCTTCTGCTAGGAATGAAGGCACAGAAATGCCATTATCAAGAGGAAGACATGACGGGGTCCACAGGCAGGGTCCTGTCCCACCGGCGCTGTTAAGGCTGATATTCTTTCCCCTTGGTAGCCATAACACTCTTCTGTGGTGGCTCCGTGGTGGCACACAACTGTGTCTGGAAGCATGTAAAGGTGAGATTGACTGGCCATCGTGCTTTGTGTTCTCCCCACACTCAGAACAGACACCTGTTGCAGCCTTTGAGTACTTCATTGTGCTTAATTCTTTAGTCATCTGCCCCCTTCTCCCGTCTGTGAACACAGAGCTAGTCTCTGATTCATCCAGATCTCTAGCCCCTGGCCAGGTAGGTCAGCACTGCAAAAGATGCAGGTTGGTTTCACTGTAGGCCAGAGTAAGAGCCTGGTCCATTGTAAATGCTCAATAAATGTGAGCTGCAGTGAATTTTATAAATTATTATTCACTCAGCTGCTTTTAACTATATTATGTATGCCTAGGGAAGGTTGCTGAGTGAATGACGAATACAGCACATTTTTGTACCTGGAGTCCTTCAACGCCAGACCACTGGGCACCAGGCGGAGCAAATGACCGTCTGACATCTCTTTAAGTCCTACTTGACCTCATTGTGACGAGCTGAGCCAGGGGGACTTCTTCAAGTCTCTCAGCATATAGATTGGTTGTTATAGCATTTGTTTGTTCAAGAGACGTTGCCAAATAAGGAAAAATGCGTTGTCTTCATTGGTTTCTCAGCAATGCAATAACTAGTGTTAAATCTTCCAAAAGGAAAGGGAATTTTGATCTTGGAATGTAGGAAGATGGCTTTTTAAATAAAAGAGTATGTTTTCTTTTGCTCAATACTAAGTAGACAGAAAGCTATAAATGGTGACGCCTCCCCTCCCCCTGACTTTGGTGTCTCAGAGAAATAAGGTACGCTGCCAATATGCATTTAGCTACTTGCAGGCTGGAAGCAGGATTTATTATTATCGCAATAAGAAAAAGCAGGTAGACCTTTATACTTCGCACGGTGCTTTCACGTTTAGTGTGTCGTAGCAGCCTCTTGGCACTTTCAGGATTAGGCATGGTTCATCCTCAGTTATATGAAGAGGGATTTAGGAACCAGCCAAGGTCACACAGCTGAGAAGAACAGAGCCGGGGACCCCAAACAAGGCCATCTTCCCACCACCCAGACGCACGAAGGACCAGCAGAAGTGACGATCCATTGAACCTTCCCCTTTAACTTTCTACTTGGGGATATTTTAAGTTTTCATCTGGAGCAAGAGGGCTTAAAATCAACCCTTTCTTTTTTAAAGTATAGATTTATCTCTGAATTCAGCCCTGATCGGCTATTCTGGACGTGATGGCCTCTTGATGTGATTGGCATTTGTCCTTTCCCATTTTATTATACTTAAAGTCACTGCAGATGGCTCCAGCTAGAGGTGTAGGGTACACTTTCAAAAGCACACCCTCCCAGCCCTCTGGCAGCGTGGTCAGGGTTCACTGCCTGCCGAGCGTGCCTGCTGGAGGCCACAGCGTGCCGTGGAAAGGAGATGGCATCATCCCCATCTGGAGGCACCTCACCACTCTGGAGAAGAAGCCTTTACAAGCTCTATCATTTTCCACAGGTCTGGGGCCATGAAACTGACCTGGCGTTAGCTCCAACAGAAGACTGGCTACATGCTTGGGGTACAGTGTTTCTCAAGGGGGGCACCATAGCCATTTTGGGTAACATGGTTCTCAGAGCTGACTATTTAGCACCTTTGACTCTTGCACAATAAAGGCCATTAACAACCTCCAGCCACCGAGACGAGCAAAATCAGACAGACAAAGCCAACCTACCTCACAAACTCTCCCCGTGAAGCAGTACAGGGCCTGGATGAGACTTTGGGGACACAGGATATAGTCATTGACCAGGGATGTTCAGGAAAGCAGGTGTGTGTAAGCTGTGGCTGACAGGTGCCAGGTATTTCAAGGACCAGACTGTTCTTGAATGATTCAAAATATTTCTGCTGATGAAATGATCTCCACATTCAGCCCCTTCAGCTCTCAAACATGAACAGGGAATTTGCCAGAAGTGTGTGATTTTTCTTCAGTATAATGGCAGTGATAAGGGTTAACACGTATATAGTACTTAACTTCATATCAGGCACTATTAAGTGTTTTGTATGTATTAACTCATTTAATCCACCCAACAACCAAAATTGCTGAGGTGACTATTACTAATATCGTCTCATTTTATAGATGAAGAAACAGGCACAGAGAGGTCGGTGACTTGCTCAGGGTCACACAGGTGGTTAACCAGACAGGTAGGGTTCGAGTCCAGCGTCTTTGGCTCCAAGAGCCATCAAGTTCTGCCTAGCTGCACCCTCTACAAAACCTTCGATTGCAAGATACAAAGCACGTTGTGTTGCTCTGAGATTCTGAGTTCTCTGAGAGGTGACAGGTTGTGTTTTTAAGCATCAGGAACGGGATATGGAATCATGATCTGGGTGGAAAGCGTAGTTGGTAAATTATAAGAATGGTAATTCTCAAGCTTTCTGGTCTCGGGACCCCTTTACACTCTTAAACAATATTAAGGACCCCCAACAGCTTTTGTCTTGTGGGTTTGTGTCTATTAATATTTACTATATAAGAAATTAAAACTGAGAAACTTCCAAGTCCTTATCTATTAATTCACTTAAAAATAACAATAATAAATTCATTACATGTTAACATAAATAACATAGTTTGACTATATTTTCCAAAACAAAATAAGTTAGTGAGAAGAGTGGTATTGTTGTTTACATTTTTTGCAATCTCTTCAATGTGTAGCCTACTGGAAGACAACGAGATCCTCGTATCTGCACTTGCCTTCAGTCTGCTGAAATACATTTGTTTAGGTGAAGTATGCAAGCAGAAAAAAATATAGCCTCGCCCAGGTATGTAGCTGGAAAAGGGAGGAAATTTTAAAAATCTTTTCGGATAATTGTAGATATTCTTCTCGGATACAACACCAGAACTTCGTAAGTAATAGTTTCTTAAAGGTTCGTTATAATAAGGAATCTGAAATCGCATCAAGGAACTTACCGTATACTGACCACTACATTAAAATGCACTCGCTCTTTTTAAATTTTTTTTTTCAACGTTTATTTTTGAGACAGAGAGAGACAGAGCATGAACGGGGGAGGGGCAGAGAGAGAGAGAGGGAGACACAGAATCGGAAGCAGGCTCCAGGCTCTGAGCCATCAGCCCAGAGCCTGACGCGAGGCTCAAACTCACGGACCGAGAGATGGTGACCTGAGCTGAAGTCAGACGCTTAACCGACTGAGCCACCCGGGCACCCCTGCACTCGCTCTTTGAATGGCTGTTTTACCCATAACACGACTGTGCAATACTACACACTGATCGTTTGGAAGACAGTGATTCACTGGCAAGTAGATCTTTCAAAACCCGATGTATTTCATTCTACAATATCACACAGTCACCCTCATTAATACCACTAACCATCTCATCAGAAAAATATTAATATATTGGTAAATGGTTAAAACTTAATGTGGCAGACACAAGTTTTCCAAATTAAAAGCTCTCATTTTGTCACTGGTGACAAATCCTACCAGTTCTTTTCTTTGGAGTGACAGGCTCACTTTTAAAACAATGTCCGCCACACCCTCCAATTTGAATAAACATAGTTTGTCTAACAATCATTCTTCCAAGTCAAAAAGGCATTCCATGAAAAAAGGTCCTAGTTCAGCTCCCACTCAACTCACACAAATGCTTTTCTTAGAGCATACTTTGCTGTGCAAGGTCCTTTACGTATACTTTCCATTTTGTTCCACAGAATATTAAAAAGATGTGTACTCAAGAACTGAGATTTAACTAAATCAATATTTACTGCATTATTCAAGTCATTGTGTTTTTTTCCAAAAAAGTTTATTATTTTGAGAGAGAGAGGGAGAGAGAGAGAGAGAGAGAGAGAGAGAGAGAGAGAGAAAATCCTATGCAGGCTCCTCTGTGGTGTCAGTGCAGATCCCGATACTGGGTTCCATCTCACGAAGTCAGATCATGACCTGAGCCAAAATCAAGAGTCAGATGCTTAACCCAATGAACCCCTCAGGTGCCCCTCAAGTCATTCTTAGGTGAAATTGGCTTTTTTTTTTTTTTTTTTTTTTTTTTTTTTTTTTTTTTTTTTTTTTTTACTTTTTTTACTCCAACTCTATGTGGTAAAGAACTCAGCCAGGTCTACTTAAGGCACAGCACGTTTGTTCACTGTTGCTTTTGTACCATCAGTACAAGTTATCACCATAGTGAAAAAGTCAAATAATGCATTAATGTCAGTAGAGAGCTAATTTTGACTTTGTGGACCCGGCGGAAGGGGTATCGAGGATCCCAGGGGCCCACAGATCGCACTTGGAGAACCGGTATCCTAGAATGTCACACTGGCCCAGTGATAGGCAACAAGAAAGAACAAAGAAGGTGCTGGAGTTAGAATCAGAGGGTCTAAATCCGTCCTTGATCTGGTCCTTACTATCACAGTGGCTTTGGGTGAACTAGTTGATCTCTCTGAGACTCAGTTTCCGCATCTGAAAAATGGAATCAACACAACCTGCTGTTCAAGGGTATTCAAGGTTAGGATCAAAATATATTCTAAAAATCTGTTTCATTCCCCCATTCATGCATCAATTTCATTCATTTGCCCCAGACTCTTACGGGAGGACTTGAGCAGCAGCTCCAGCAGTGTCTGCTGAGGTGTTGCGAGGGTGCACTATAGGAGGAGAAGGTACCTGTGAGGCAGACAGGGGTGCGGAGAGGCGAGAGCCTCATGCCCCACCCCACCCCACCCCCCCAGCCCTACAGGGGCCCATCTTCCGGCCTGGCCTTTCAAAGGGGCCTTTGGGGAAGTCGAGTTCAGCGTCTTGGGGCCACAGTCAGGGCGGGTCACACCCAGAGGCCTGGCAGCCTAGTGCTGCCAGCCTCACTTCCCCACAGCGCCCACTGCTGGCTGGCGTGCGTATCCATCACTGCGCTACTCTCCTACCCATGAAAGCATATTAGAAAGCCACTTTTTAGAAGTGACATGTTTACATGGACACCCCCACTTATCGTCACCATTACAGACCCTTTATGCACATTGCCCCCCTCCCCGACTGCAGTTCTTTATTAGTAATAACACATTCCAGTGGTAGACCTCACAAAAGATGGAGGCAGCCCAGTGAGTCACATACCAGCACCCGAGCCCGCAATTTCAAATATCCTTCCGCCTTCACGCTCCATCCCGGGACCTTCCTTCTACAGATCCTCTCTCAATTTGTGGTCTCTTAATTTGCTACTCGACGCCGTTGTAAGTAAAGACAGATTAGAATGCTAAATTATGGGCATGAATTTTACCATTCATCTATATACTATGCAATGCCAGTTTCAAATGCAAATATAAGAGCAGTTAACTGCTGTGCAGAGTCTCCGAAAATTACAGAATTCACATTTCATAGCTCACGTATGCCTATGTATTCAATTCTTTACCAGAGCATTGTAAATGCCACACAAACACAAACGGCGCTCAACTGTGTTTATTTTGCTTCTTGATGTGCACACATTTTATCCACGCTCTCTACCCTCGGTTTACTGGTAGGAAGGGCAGCCCCAAACAAAAGGAACTGCAGGGTGTCCTAGCTTTCCTCCTCTCTGCTGTCTTCAGCCTAAGTGTTTGACTACTACAGGGAAGTACCATGAGTAAGAAAAGACAAGACAGAGTTCTTTGGTTGGTCATGTTTCTTAAAACATCCCTGCCTGCCTTCTGCATTCAAATCAATTTTGGTTCGAACAGGAAAGGTACCTCTCGGGATTGTCCGCTGCCTGCTTTCTCAGTCCTAGACACCATACGCTTACCTTCACACTGCGTCCGCTGAACTCCCACACAGTGTAAGGGCACTGAGTTTCTGTGCTCACTGGGTATCCTGAGCGCTAGAAGTAAATGGGGCAGACCGAACAATGGATCATTGTCTCCTCTGCTCCCGGACTTGCTGCATTGTCCCATCAGACTTCAGGTACAAAACACAAGTTCAAAGATAAAATGATTAAGAATTCAAGATGGCAACAACAGAGGTTTAAACCAAGCTCAGGGTCCTCTTAAGCATGGAGTGCCATGTGGCTCTCAGGTCACATGCCCGTGAAGCTGGCCCTGCCCCAGTGCCTGTGCTCCTGCCACCCTGGCCCCTGCAGGCCTGGTGGCCTCAAGATGTCCTTTCCCACTGAAAGGCCCCTAGGGCATCTGCCCCTCTGCCTGAAACTCAGTTTCCTCCCTCCTGGCCTGGGCATGTCCCTCCTTCTCCTCCTGGGATCTCAGCTCAGCTGTCACATCCTTAGGTAGTGCTCCCTGCCCGGCAGACAGGTCAGAACTGTCTTAGTACCATGGAGCTCTCCTTCAATCACGCATCATGATCACTGTTCTTTATTTAGGGATGTCATCATCGGATTGCTTATTGTCCCCCCCACTGAACTGCCAGCAGCATATATGCTAGGACTGGGTTTGGTTTTGCTCATCCAAGTTTCACCAGTGCTGGGCACGTAGTCCCTAATCAATACCTACAAGGTGAATGAATGGATAAAAAACTGAATGCGTGTTTTTGCAACAGGAGCACAAGTATCAGATGAAGAGGTGGGATGAGGGCTGCATGAATTCTAGCTTCTGTTCGAAAGAGGCTAAATCTTGTCTCATACTGAGCTGGTGAGAAATACGTGAGCATCACATACCCTTGTTTCCTTGCTGTCTCCTCTGGGTAATGAGTGCTCAAGGATTGGCCGTCCTTGTGTTATAAGGGATCCAAGTGCTTTCCTTTGTGTCTCTGGTGCCACAGGCAAGTTCCTGGTGCTTGCTTGGCTCTCCGAAAGTTCTGGTCCATTGAACTGAACTGAGCTGGACTTGGATGAAATGTGTGGCCCCGAAGCTTCCTATGTCTCTCCCTCCCCTGTGTCTCCTTTTCCTCTGTCCTCTCCTTCCCTCTTGTTAAGGATTTCTGAGTCTCGAGAACCATTTTAGTTGTGATCAAATGTTTCCAACAGAAAATGACCCTCATTTATTTTCAGTTTAACTCGACTCTTCAAAGAAAAATGGTCTGATTGGTCCTATAATCATGCAGTGGTTGGGCACTCCAGAGACTGCCCCAGAGCCAGGTTGGGCACATTCGCTGGTAATATTCCCACGTTGGCCTTGATCTTGGGAATCATAAGGCAGGCACTTCAGAAGTTCATGCATTCAACAACAGCCAACTCAAAGCAGAAATTAAACTCGAGAACCAGATGAAACCTACCCTTCCGCCCTGAGGGCTGCAGGTTTAACCCTGTCCAAGAGGCAGTACAGTGTCACCCCCGACCCTGAACAACAGTGACAGAGTGCGAATCGGCCCTCTTGGTGGGTCCCAGTCTGCAACCTGTCTGTCTTGTCCATGATTCCACACCTACATCTGAGAAATGGCCAGGAGGGGGTGTAGTGAAAATGGAGTGCTCATAATGAAATTGAGGATCGATGAAATAATAAAAAATAAAAGCCTACAGGTAAGATTGGTATTGATTGACCATCTCAGAAAACATTGTTAGTAAGAGATCAGGGCATGCTTCCTATATGTAAAATGGGGGATTTCTCTCCAGAGTGAGACCTGAATGGGAATATAGAATGCTACCGGAAGCAATCCTCAGTGCAGTGCCCTTGAAATTACTGGGCTGCTTATGAGTGGTGCAGTGGAGGAGAAAGGGCCCGGCTCAGGGGTCAGCCAGCCATACCTGGGGTTTACACTGTCTTCAGCTCTGTGACCTGGAGCAAGTAATAACCTCTCTGATTCTGATTCTCTTCCTCCTCCTCCTCTTCCTCTTTCTCCTCCTCTAACTCCTCCTCCTCCTTGTTCTTAATTTGACATATCGGCATAAAGCACCTGCCTCCAGGTTTGCTATGAAGATTGAATAAGGTCACCCAGGTGGAGATCCAGAGCTCGGCACTAGGTACAGAGCAGGCGTGCAGTCATGTTACCCCTTCTCCCCACAGCATCAGGAGACTGTTCCTCTCTGGAACAGCTGGCCAGGGCCTGGACTAGAGGCAAGAAAACACCTGATTGCCTCCAGAATGAGGACCCCCTTAAATTGTGCACACTAGGCACCTCACCCCGGTGCCAACAGTGTTGGGATGCATCAGAGTAGATGCCCTCCTCCAACACCATCTCCCAGGCCATTTTCTAGGTGACACAACTGAGACCCACAGTCATCATAATTCAACTACAGCAGTGAGTCAAAGTGGAAAACCTAGAACGTGACTCAAAGCCTCCAAGTCTGTGTTTTACCCCCAGCAGCCTAGAGATGAATTCTTTGCTGCCCGTGTCGTGTGATGTTTACCACCCCCCCTCCCTTGCACCATGAGTGGTATTTCTGGACATCTACACACTGTCTCCCTGACAAGTCAGGAAGAGAATGTGTCTCAAGTTTTCAGTATTTCACAAGGCACTTACTACATGGCTTACTTGCAGTCGGGGTTCAAGAAATAAATATCCATCAATTGAGAAAAAGAAGATGTTTTCATGGCCTCATAATTTTAATGCAGAGAAATAGTTATAATACACATTAACCCAGCTGAGGGGGAGAAATGCATTAATTTCACAACATGTTCAGCTCTTTAAGAAGTTAGCTTTTCAGGCTCCACGGGGCTTCTGGAACTCAGACTCACGCCTGCTGTTTTGAGAGAAAATTGCACCTGATTGGTGCCCCTCTCCCGCCAGGGAAGTGGTGGGTGGAGAGACTTAATGGAGGCTGGAGGGGTGGGAAGCTGGCTGCAGCACCATGGGGCGTTTAAGCCAGGAGGAAAGGACAGAGCAGAGCTGCTCACATTTAGTGAGCAGACAAATACCTCACCAGGGAACCTGGTTTAAAAAAAAAAAAAAACACAACAGCCTGTAATCTGATTCAGGAGTCCAGGTCAGGCCTGGGAGTCTGTATTTTCAGAGTTCCCCAGCAATGCTCACGCTGGTGGTTCAAGGGACAAACAATTATGCAAGCTTTGGCCTTTTTCTCCTTCCTCTACAGCCATTTATCTTTAGGCTGTGGGCAAAATCCTTGTTCTCACACCAGGCGAGGGCAAGCGGGAAAGCAGCAAACTAGGACAGTCACCAGCCCCCCCCCCACCCCCGCAACCGTGACTCCCCTCCTTTCTGCCGGATACACTTGATGGGTGACATTTCCGTGTGTGAAACGCTTCAATTTTACCATCCATGAAATGAGCATGTTGATCTGGGTCTCTGGAGGCCTCTTTTTCCAGTGTGACAATTCTTTGTGTGGAGGAAATGGCCTGGAGGTTTTGGGTTTGCAAATCTGGCCCAAGAGAAGCTCTGTCTTCCGTCTGGCAATTCTCAGGATCCCCATTCACTGTCTTCCATCCTTCTGCAGGGGAAATTTGCGCATTCAAGATCCACGGCCAGGAGCTGCCCTTTGAGGCCGTGGTGCTCAACAAGACGTCGGGAGAGGGCCGGCTGCGCGCCAAGAGTCCCATTGACTGTGAGCTGCAGAAAGAGTACACGTTCATCATCCAGGCCTACGACTGTGGTGCAGGGCCCCGGGAGACGGCCTGGAAGAAGTCGCACAAGTGAGTGGCCAGAGAGGGATCCCTGCACCCCTACCCCCCACCCCACTTCCCTCCCACCCTTCGGGACCACACCCTGCTCTTCAGGTCTGTATACCCAGCGGTCATACCATGGCTCTTCCACCAGCTCCCCGGGCCCCTGCAGGCATCAGCACAGGCAGAGTCCTCCACCTGCAATACTCTGCCCCTGTGCCTCCCTTGAAAATATTCCCCTTCTGCCATCAGGACTGTGTTCAAGTGTCACTTCTTCCGGGAAGCCTTCCCTGAGCCAGCCCATCCCTGCGGAGCTGGTTGGGACCTTGTTCTGGGTTTCTGCCATGCCACACGCATATCTCTGTCCTGGCACTTTTTAGTTTGGGTTGTAGCTCTCTCCCATTTGGAGTTTGATTCTGAACCTAACTCAGAGAGTGGTTAAATTCTTTCTGAAAGGAAGAGTGAATGAACAGAGGAAGAGGAATAGATAAAGGAAAGGGGAGGCAGTCTAGAAGGAATCATTGCTTAAAGCTGGGTAACAGGGAAGGCCAGAGAAGGGGTGGATTCATCTCCAAAGCAGGGCATTGACAGGTAGAAGCGTCTCCTGTGGGAGGGTGGACAGAACACTCAGACAGCAACCATCCTGACTGGCTATGGTTTCTCTGCTCCTTCGGCCCTGGGACCGACCAGAGTCAGTGCCCACGGGAGGTATGGGAGGGCAGTGTCATTCTCCCTTTACTACCATCTCTTCCTTCTGGTGTGTGGTCCCAGGGCCGTGGTCCATATCCAGGTGAAGGACGTCAATGAATTTGCTCCCACCTTCAAAGAGCCAGCCTACAAGGCGGTGGTGACAGAGGGCAAGATCTATGACAGCATCCTACAGGTGGAGGCCGTGGACGAGGACTGCTCCCCTCAGTACAGCCAGATTTGCAACTATGAGATCGTCACAACTGACGTGCCTTTTGCCATTGACAGAAATGGTGAGTGTCCTGAGAGGGCCCCCCTGGGGGGAAGGGCAGGGAAACAGGTCCACCACCCTCTCTCTGAAGACCAAGTGAGGGCTCTGAACATCCATGGCAGGTAATGACTCCCTTGCCGTCCGTGACCTAGGCTCTGTAACCCAGAACTCAGCCCTGCACTAGAGTGGATGTCCTTAGATTATTAGCACAACCAGGTCGAAGATACCCCCCAGATACCTCAGAAACCTGCTCAGTGAGTACAGCCCCTAGAACTCATAATGCCACACATCTGGATATTTAAGACAGGATGGCTTTCTGGTAGAATTTTCCATGCCGTCAACTCAGCCATACCTGAGTCCCTTTCCTGCACCATAAGTTGTGGCACTACCCCCCACCCCAGCCGTCTGCTTCCTGTTCCCAGGAAAAAAGAAAAAAATGCTAAAAGAGAAGATGGAGATTTTTGGAAACACCTTCTGAGCTTAGATTCATTTAAGAATCTTTTATATTCTTGCCAATGTCCTTTGAGAATTTCTACTATAGTAACAACAATGAAAGAATGAAACCTCCCACCACACCCCAATCCCAAACTGAATTTACCGAACTGAAAACAGTCCTATAAAGCCCTTTGTGCACTTCCCCATCACCATTCCCAAAACACTTGTAGTGTAAACACCTCAGCCAGAGGCCCAGTCAACTCCGCCCACATTAAATGCAATTTTCAATAACTCCATGTTAATCAGATAATTATTTGCCAAGTGTATTATTTGATAGCATGAGTGTGTGCTTATAGGTATATTATCCCCACTCTGTTTCGAATAGGGTCATAGAGTACTGCACAAAGATGCAAAAGTTACAAAACCTGAAGTTCCTCTACCCTGTGAATTATTTCCTGAGTGCCAGGCATAGAGCTGGGAACTGGGAATGAAGTGGGAGTCGAACTCAAAACCGACACGGGCCTGCCATCCAGTGGAGCTTACCATCCAATGGAAAGAAAGTCGAAATGAAAACTAGAAAGTCAGGTGGCACCAAGGGTGAGATTGGTGCATAAAGCATGCCGTGAGCCAGAATTAGGCAGTGGATTAACTGTGAGCCTCCCGGTAGCCGACACCTAGAGGGAAGTACCATCAGTGACCTGCTTGCCAGTATTCAGTGCTTCCCGTGCTCCTTGACATTGAGATGGGGGAGAAACATGTCCTGGGACCTGGTCTTCTGCATCCTGAGAACTGCAGCAGGTTCCACAGTGGATGGGAGCCAACAAGACACCCTCATCCCTGATCTCCAGTGGTTTGTGATCTGCCTTGGGAGATGAAATCAGCATTCTTATAACAGACAAAGATAAGGCAGTTTCCTTATAAAATGATAAACCACGTGGGAATGTTAGAAACCAGCACATTGCAAGATGCTCACTGTGTGGAACACAAGATCAGTGCCTCAGTGCACAAGAAAGTAAAAGAGAAAATACTGGACTTGAGTTAAAGATTGGTTCAGGACTAAGAAGTAGGTAATTTCAATTAGTAGGGTCTGTCACAACTATTTCCTGATGGCTTTTCCTACAAGCCCTGTGAGGCGGCTGGCTTGTCCCTACCACACAGACGTATGTCTCACACACATCAAATACACGCACATGCACACACCACCCTATGAAATATACAATTGGTTTGTATTTTTCTGTTCCCCTATGATCAGCTGCGTGGTCTCTGTCCACAAAAGCTTTGGAACTTGGGGGGCGATGAGTCCTTGGTGAAGAGCATGACCAGACAAGCGGAGATATCTGTGATGAGTGGTCAGGCTCCACTTGACTTCCTGCCTTAGTTCTGGAAAGCCACAGCCCAATGAGAGTGGAGATGCAAATCCTTTCATCTGAGGGTAAACTGCCCCAGTCATGAAGATAATTACTCACCTTGATGAGCCATTTCGCTAACATATGCCAATTTATTTCCCTAGCTGTCTCATTAAAAGTGAGTAATGGTCTTTTGCCAAGCCTCTGCCTCCAACGTTGGTTTACAACAGAAGATGAAGAGGAGAGTGGGCACTCCCAGGGAGTGTGGGCCCCCGACAGCGAGGTTTACAAAAGCGGTTCTCCAAGTAATGAAGGCAGGACCCAGGGACAGACACAGAAGCGGCAGCTCCCCATTCTAATGAGTTTCCCAATTGGCCCTTTATCCATCATTTCTCCCAGCGACCTTCCCGTCTCCTTGAAGGAGTTCTTTGTATGAACATCAGAGAAAGTACTGCTGAGTTCAGGGTCCACTCATTGAAACCGCATGACGGCAGGTAGATGGGTCCTGGCTCCTCCGACTTGCCAAGCTCTTTGCTTGTTGGTGAAGGAAGGGGAATGGGGCAGCAGCGAAGATCGAGGACATTCCATGGATTCAGCCTGGGCTGTCTTAACCCAAAACTCAGCCTCTTTCTACTAGAGGTCTTTGGCCTCCCCACCTTGAATTCCTTCCCCATGAAATCATGGCAGGAACCATCCCTGCCCCCTTGTGGGGTTGTGAGGCCTCAGGGAGGCTGTGCCCTAGGGATGATGTTCACAGGGTACCTGGCACCTAGGGAATGCTCCATTCATGGTGCCATGATTATTAGATGTTTACCTGGGTGGTTGGGACATAAAGCTTCTTCACTACCCACTCCACCCCCACACCCCATAGATTTCCAGGCTGAAATTATAAGCAGGTAACTGAGTCACCACTCCCTCTTAGGAAGTTCTGGATCCACTTCCGATGGCTTCTTGTTTCCCATCTCCTGGCACTTGGCTGGTCTCTTTGAGGTCAGTAGGGACCAAATCCTTATTTCCGTTGAACAGATGGAAAAACTGAGTCCTAAAGTATTAAGAGCTTGCCTAACAGCACCTGTGACCCCGGTGGCAGAGTTGGGACTGGAGCCCAGATCACCTGAGCATGGGCCTCTCTGCCTTTCCACCAGTCATGTGATCACACTCCTTAGTGATATTTGACAGGAATGCTTGGCTATGGTATTTAAGTTCAAAACTACAAAGTTGCATCTTAGTCCTACATCCATTACATGTGTGAGTGTGTGTGTGTTTGTGTGTGTGTGTGTGTGTGTGTGTGTGTGTGTGTGTGTGTGAGAGAGAGAGACAGAGAGAGACAGAGAGAGACAGAGAGAGACAGAGAGAGAGATCTTTGATAAGTTACTTAACCCTTGCCTCAGATCCTCCCCGGTAAAATGGGAATTAAATCCCGTGCCCAATGCCATGCCCGTGTGAGAGGCTGGGTGCATTGCCAAGAGGGGGCTCGCCAGCGTGTCTGCACAAATCACGCTCTCAGCCACACTTGGGAATGGCCAGAAGGAGAAGCAGGGGTCTCCACGACACGACACCACCTGGCAGACTTTTCTCCTTTTCCAGCAGTTCCGTGGTCGGTCCCCAGACAGCCTCTCCTGGGCAACAGGGCTGCCCTGGTGAGTCAGGAGACTCCGCCTCCTCTGGGCCAAGTGTGCCCTACAGTTGGCTTATTTGAAAGTAAATGCAAACATTTCTTTTCCATCTGAATAGAAAAGTCACGCTTGCCCCTTGTGCAGGAAATTCGGAAAGCATAGAAAAGTACAAGAAGGAAATAAATCACCTGTAATCCCACTAAAGATAGCCATTATTGATGTTCTACCAGTACTTTTTGTGTGGGGTTTTTTCTAGCAAAAGTAAGGTTACACTCGCCTTGTTTTTCTTTACCCTGCTGTGTTCACTTAACATTCGATAGTATGGATTTTTTCCACCCTTAAAAATGCTTCATAATTACCACGTTCAGCGCTAAAAACATTCTATCTGGTGCACAGACTCTTTTACCTAGCTCTTGCCTTACTATCAGACATCCAGTTTATTATTTTTCACTGTGGGAAATAATGCTTAGATGAACATATTTGCACCTGTATGTGTAATTTTTATCATTTTCCCGGAATCAATTTCTTAGATGTGGAATTGCATGCCCCAAAGGTATGAACAATTGCAAAGTGACTGGCCTGTATAACTTTCCAAAAGCGTCATTCCGATTTTTTAAATGTTTATTTGCTTATTTTGGGGAAAGAGACAGAGAGAGGATGAGCAGGGGAGGGGCAGAGAGAGAGGGAGACACAGAATCCAAAGCAGGCTGCAGGCTCTCAGCTGTCCACACAGAGCCTGATGCAGGGCTGGAACCCATGAACCTTGAGATCATGACCTGAGCCAAAGTGAGATGCTTAACTGACTGAGCCACCCAGGCGCCCCAGGAGCTATTGTGATTTAAATTCCACTGAAAGGAGGCTGCAGACCAGTGTGCTTGGCTCCTGGCACCTCCACCAGCCTCACTTTGAAAAAAAAAGAACACCTTCACTAATATGCATGGTACATACTAACTGTTCTTTGAGAATTAGCTTCCCCAGGTTCATTTGGAGCAGAGAAATGGGCCCAGGAACCCCTAGTCACCTGGGCTAGCTAGGAACTCAGGTCTCCTTCTTAGGCACTGCTGGGAGAAATCATTCAAATATGGAAAGAAGAATACAATTGTAACAGAAGCAAAATGACTGAGTTTTTGAGCTTCCAAAAATTTTTAAGTATGTGTCTTATCCACATAGGACCCTCCCCAACACAATTGGTCACCACATTATACACTCATTTTTGACCTAAGGCTTCAAATTCTGGGCTCTGAAACCCATTCTCCCATGTGTGAGGCCGGCGGTAGCAGAGAAAATACATTTGTTTCTCAGACAGTTTCATTAGGACTCGCTAGAATGTGCGGTTGCCGCAGACTGGGCCAGGGATTGCCGCCTGTGTGTTTATTTGTCTACCACGGTCAATAGCGTTTGGTCTGCTTAATGTCACACGGCTTGTAAACCCTGAGCCTTCCTCTTCCGAGAGGCGTATCTTTTGAGAGCCATTTAACCATAAGGAAAAGGAAGGTTAAAACTTTTTTGTTCAAAATTCAATTTGATGCTGCTGCAACATCGTTCTTGCGGTTATTTTGCAATGCTTCCACCTGCAAGAAATCCTCCCCCGTGAGCACTATAACCACAAGCTAGTTTGCTAACAGAGCCCACAGGGAACATCACCAACCCAACACCTAGCCGCCCCAGTCCTGGGGGGCCCTGAGCTGAGACTGAAGCCAAAAGGTGGGGGGGGGGGGTAGTGAGAGGGATTCTGAACACCAGGCACAAGGCCAAAAATATATCAAACCCATTTTTATTCAGAGATTTTTGAACGGCTTTGTTAAACTAAATTTTACTTCAAATCAGTGGCTGCGGGTACATTTTTAGAAACGGTCTGGAGCTGACGGTGGAATAAAAGATCCTAGTTCTTAGTCCAGTGTCTCAGACGCTGGACTGTCACAGGAGAAGCCCTGCTCAGGGCCTGGTACTGAGGACCGTTTCACTGGTATTAGGTGATGAGTGCACCAGCTCTTCGGATCTTTAAAACATGTGACTTTCATAATTCCCCAGAGGCTGATTCATGTAGTCCCTGTTGCCTCCACTCACATGAGCCATAGACATCAGTTGAAATGGAAGAAAGCTCATTAGGAATTTTTCCCTTAGTTTTGATGAAATATAAAAATATACCTGAGTCAGCCATTAGCACATTGGTTTGTTTTTAAGTTTCCATTTTCTTTCTTTTTTTTTTAATTTATTTTTGAGACAGAGCATGAGCAGGGGAGGGGCAGAGAGAGAGAGACACAGAATCTGAAGCAGGGTCCACGCTCTGAGCTGTCAGCACAGAGCCCGACGTGGGGCTGGAACTCACGGACTGTGAGATCATGACCTGAGCTGAAGTCGGACGCTTAACCGACTGAGCCACCCAGGTGCCCCTAAGTTTCCATTTTCTTAATTTCACTTCTGCTAAAGGATAATGATAACACTGGAGTTCTAATTTGCTGTCAGCTCCACTATCAGAAAAAAAAGCAAGAATGAAATTCTTCTTCGCAAAGGAAGACTTCACTCTCTCGGAATCCAAAATTGAGAAGTGTTCAATGCACACTGGGCTTTTATTCATCCCTTAGAAGCAAAACTGTATTTCAGCAAAAATAATCAATTAGAATTTTGCTCATTAATTATCAAATATTTATTTCTGAATTATAATACCAAACCCACAGGAGCAAAAACACACACATGGCCCAGAAAAATGGTGTGGTCTCTTTTGGAGAAGAGAAATGTCTTTGCCACCAGGGCAAGGAATCTGTTATTCTGTGTAGCTTTCAGAAGAGAGGTCACACGTTTTCTTATTGATTTTACTTCCTATTTGGTAGCAAAATAATGTGAGAAGAGGCAGTGAACATTTCTGGCGACGAGCCCAGATGTTAAAAAATATGTGCCAGGACATTTCTGAATCCCATCTTTTTCCCAGAGATTTCATGGCAGATGAGCCTTGGTGCCCTACATCATCAGGGACACAAGCACACGGGCACACTCTAGGAGGGACTTTTCTGACAACCCATGACTAACGAATCCACCAGTTGGGTTCCAGATATGTGCTTGGAATCTCCTAGTAGTCCTTTCCCACAGCTGAGGTGGCTCCAGCCAGTGGTTCCTGGCAATCTGCCACCAACGCACAAGCAAGGAAAGGGGTCATTCCATGCCAGTGAAGGTTAGCGGAGTAGAGAAGGGATTTTAAAGAATGGCAGTGTGGTTAACTTGATCCCAAACCATTTTGAATATCCCTGCATCCTCAGGCAACATCAGAAATACCGAGAAGCTGAGCTATGACAAACAACGCCAGTACGAGATCCTGGTGACCGCCTACGACTGTGGACAGAAGCCCGCCGCTCAGGACACGCTGGTGCAGGTGGACGTGAAGCCAGTTTGCAAGCCTGGCTGGCAAGGTGGGCCATCTCTTGTTGATGCTGTTGAGCGGAGGCAGCTTGGCCTGGTGTAGAGAAGGTGCTAGACCTATCCTGAAAGCCAATACAACCTATAACTAGAGGAATTTCTTACATGCAGTCATTCTGCTGCAAGAAATAAAGTAGCTTGTTTATTCTTACAACTCCTGGGTGATCTATTATCCTCATTTTACAGTTGAGAATGTCCAAGGCAACTTGTCTCATATCGTGTGCCCTGTTTGTCCAGCTCACCCTTTCTAAAATCTCATGACACTTTTGAATCGATAGTAATTATACCACCGTGTTCGGGAGAAAGTGCCAGCAAGCCTATTCGCTTTATCTAAGGGAGTGAGTTGAGCCAGTGTGTGTCAGGTTTGAATCGTCACTCAGTACCTGGGGAAGGTTGTCATGTTCTTTGGGCTAGCGCAGAAGGTAGGTACATAAGCAGAGGTTGGAGTCCCAGAATCTAGCCTCTAGATTAAGGAGTTTCTCAAGTGTTGGCTCCGGGAATGGAGAAACAATGGCCTTAGATATAGGTGGATTTTTGCCCCAGTTTAGCTGTTTGGGTATGCAAAGATGGAGCAAAGGTTCAGGTTACCCTTAGATGACAGAGGTTTATCACTGACCTCAAGGGAAGTAAGGAACGCAAGGCCATGTGCATAGATGGAGCTCGCCGAGAATTGGATGGCTTATAGAATAACAATGCCTCTAGTGGTGGCACCAATATTCCAGTGGCCGGGCAGGGATGCTGGACGTATCTCTGGGCCACCATTTTGGTTGGTCACTGGCTTCTGTTTCTGCTTCCTGTGCTGTTGCTGCTACAGGTACCACTCACTCATAACTTTGGGTACTTCTTGGAGTCCTGCTTTGCGGCTTTTGTCTACTGTTTTCTCCACGTGTCTTTAAGCTTCAGAGCCCCTGTTATATTCTACCTGTTTCTCTCCCTCTTTCTCTTCCTCTCCGTATATTTCATTCTTAAATTCCGCTTGAGAGGATGTCATTAGCTATGGTAATCATCCGTATTTCTATCGGACAGACTGATGCCACGATACCATAGAGGTCACTGGTCAGACTTTGAACGGGCGCCTATTAGTCAAGCATTCATTCTCATGGTACACTGCAAGGACCCCTGAGGACCCATCTGGGGTCATTCCCCTCAGAAGACAGCTCTCAAAAGGCTCCTCCCCTGTGCAACTTTATCTCCTTTACTCTTTCAACTAGAAAAAAATGGGAGGCGGTAATTAAACCCACCTCTGGAGAGAGCCAGAGTCGTTTGCCTTTGAACAAAGTAGAGAAGATGAAATGCCAATAGAGGAGTCACGGGTAAGACAGATGCTACAGAAAGAACAAAGTAGATCCACCTATTTTGGATCGAGCAGAAGACAGAGAAAAAGGAACAAGCCAGAGTGGGAAACTCTGTGTCACCAACCTCAGGGAGCCTGGGCTCTGGTTGGTATAATTCACTAAACCCTAAGGGACCTGAGAGCAGGATTCTGTCTCTCTTGTTCACCACTGAATTTCTCAGACTTAGCACATATCTGACCCCAATAATAGGTGCTCAAGAAATAGCCATCGAATGAATGAATGAATGAATGAAAAGGTATTTGAGTAAAGAAGAACTCAGCTTGTTTTATTTTAACTTATAAGGACTAACCCAGTGAAAGTCTAGCTTTTGAAAAGAAAGCCTGGAAAGAATATAAAAGCTTTCTAAGCAGGGAACATGCTCATAATGGGATTTTCAGTGGGGAGAGTAAAACACAAAGTGGTATCTGGAAAAAGATCCCAATGTTTTGTGTCTTTGACAAATGAGACACCTACAGATTTGGGATTACATTTTTGTACCTATATTTAAATGCCATTTCCTAAAAGCGTTTGTACTTGCTTCAGTGTTAAACGTATGCACAGAAAATCATGTTAATAATGTTGGGCTCCGTGTGTGCAGAATGTGTGGGACGCCTATCCTGCTAGTGCCCAATGCTATTTGTAGCCAGACTGTGAGCTCCTGGAGGCAGAGGTCACGCCCATTCGCTGTGTCTCCGGTGCTCAGCACAGGGCTGGGCACAAGGCAGGTGGTTGGCCAGTGCTGCACGGATGAATGGATGGTACACGGAAATGTACCTTTCTGTGGAATAAAGGAAACAGGGACACAGCGACTCCCTGCATCCCTTCACTGTGTCCGGCAAAGCCATTTAAGCATGTGTAACCTCAGACTCAACTACCTTACGGTGGCTTCTCTGCCCATGTTAGCCAGCCTTTGGTGGCAGAAGCTGACACTGGATTCTGCACCGTGTCCCTCCTCCCTCCAGCTTAGCTCCGGTAAAAGCCACTAGGTCTCTCTCCCCAGCCGTCATCCCAGTAGGTTCTCAGATCATAGCAGGTCACCCAGCTTCTCCGATGTGTGTTAGCAGTGCTCAGACTTCTTTCCGGCTACTCCCATCCCAGCCCCCAGACCTGGAGAGCAATCTTCTCTCCTTCCGGAAGGCTGGTCCACTTTATTCCTCCACTTGGGCAGCCCTCACCTCCAGCTGACCCACCTTGGGGCCGATCCTCTCTTCTACGCCAGGTCAGGGCTGCTGCCTTGTAGCTGGATAGCCCTTTCTCCAGTGAAGAGTATACCTACCACCACTGGCCCCTAGTGGTGGGACCAGTCTACTCCCCTCTCCCAGCTTTGCAGAGCAAACTGGAGTAAGCCAATGTTTACAGGTTTTCTTTTTTTAACCACGGGGTAAGCAGGCTGCCCCTCACTTGAGGGGTTGTCAGGTCCCTAGGGGAAAGGGCTGGCTCTTCTTAAAGTGGGTGTGGGGTGAAGCCAGCCCTGTATAGAATGGGAGAGGAGCACAGAGAGGGGAGGCCTTTCAGGGCACCAGTGAATAGTGTAAGGAAGCCAATCTGGCTTGCATAGGTGGTTGGGACTGTGGGGAGGTGGGAAGCAAGATTGGAGAGGTCAGGGGTAGGGTATGGCTGGCAGTCAAGGTTTTGAATGCCGGGGTCAGGAGCTGCAATGAACCCAAGCCCCTCAGAGCCAGCCGTGAGTGAGAGGTCTGCGGGTATGTGCCAGGGGTGATTACCCAGGAGAACAGAGGCTCTTCCCTAAGCTGATTTCCCACAAACAACAAGAGTCACCAAGGAAACACAGTTTGGCAGTTCAAATTCTTGTACCTGTTTTTAGTCATTTCCCTCCAGGCAGGAGCGGGCTGCAGCCCAGTGAAAGCAATCCATCATGCTCAGGAACCTCCTGTCTCCCAGGAGCACTCCCAGTCAGCACCATCAGCTTCTCCCAGAAGCTGTCCTGAAGGAGTAAGGGACCCTGCTCACAGCTGGAGCCTTCCCTTCCTTCCCAGGCCAATGAGGGACTGCTCTCAGACTCCCGCGGTGCCCCAGGACATGGTCCCAGTTTTCCATCACAACAACCCCTTCCAGGAGTGTGGGGCTGCAGCTTCCCAGCATGCTGCTGGCCCTACCCAGCTGTGCACAAGGACATCGCAGACCCTGACTCTTCTGCCACCTGCCTTATACACCTTGACCAAGACATTGTCTGCTCGGGCTATGGTTTTCCGTTCTCCATCTTTTTTCTATGGCTGCGTCTTGTCTTCCCAGAAACAGTATGAGTTCTATCCTCTCTGCTGGGATTCTGAGATTCTCTTCTGAGATTCTAAATAGGTAGTAGGGGTCAGCTCACTCTATGGGGGTAGGTGGAGCTTTACCCAAGGGAATGCCACTCCCATTCTCAGCTGCCCAGAGAATAAGTTGGTCCTCCAAGGACCAACTAGACCTGTGCGAGTGGAATAAAGAACAAAATCTCCATGTTTTGTCCCGAGCTTGGAGACCTCATGTATCCCTATAGTAGCCCTTACTCATGGAGGTAGAAGATTCTATTAAGAAGCAGGAAAAAAGGTGCCCCTGCAGTAGCCTACAGAAGCCTAAAGGCTGGCTTGTGCCCTGCCTCTCATGCCAGACTTTTGCAGTCTTCTTGGTGTCTGTTTCCCTCTTGCCAAGCCATTACAAGTGCCCAAGGCTGGGCCTATGTGGGCACTGAGGACTTTGGGAAGAATCCACATCTGTTCATGGATCAGAGCGAACAGAGGATATAGTGCCCTCAGAGGCCATCGGGATGATAGTGGCAATGGACCCAGTGGGAGCTGCTCCTGTGGACCCCTCCTTCCAGGGGCCACAGAATGTGTCTTAGAGGATCATTTGTAATTTGGTTGCTGATTTGGGTTTTGTTTGTTTGTTTAGTTGTTACGTTATGTGGAGAAACACATCCCCTCTTTATGCCTTCTTTCGTTGTTCTTTATAATCTCTTAGCCCATCTTTTTCTATGTTGCAAGATGAAAACATTGTCTTCATAACACTTATTTAGTGTATTTTTCCTTTTATTATCGCAAGTCAGATTTTGTGTCTGTTACCTGCTCCTGCCAGTAGAGAAGCAGAGTTCAGTATTTCAAGTCCCTTTATGCAAAACAGTTGCCCTCTGGAGAGAGTCACGGCAGACTTCCCTGGTGTCCCTTCCCCATTTCTTGCCCAGACGTGCAGCCATTCTGGATTGTTCATGTGCCAGACCAAGTTTCCAGACTCCAGCCCCCGCAGGACCCCCTCTCCTTGCCCCCGTCATCGCTGAGCACAAGCCCAGGGTGGTCAGCCACCCCTCGCCCCGCACCAGTTCAACCAGCACTGTCAGTTCCTAGACCTCCTCTCACGGGCCCAATTCCTGGTCCCTTCACCTTCACAGTAAGCTGCCCTATTTCATATGGAGAGAAAAAAAGATGCAGCCGCATAACAAGCCACTTTTTCTCTGCTCTTTGGGCTTGACTATTTCCCTAGGTACATCAGATGGTCTCAGTGTTTCTGCCATTCCACAAATCAGGCCTTGGTCAGGAAGAAAGGTGGTATCTGATAGAGTAGGGCTTCTGGCACCCACATGCGCACAGGAGCACCTGGGAGCCAGGGTACATTGCAGATCCTGACTTCTTCAGTCTGGGCGCTTCTGGATGTAGCTGGTCCACGGCCTTCACACTGAACAAGAAAGAAGGTCGCACAGAAAAGATTTATGAACACACAGAGTACGTCTAGGACTTCCGTGTTGGAAGGACCGCAGCACGAAAGCTGCTGGTTGAGATGAATTATCCCTTAGTTATTTGCATTGTGAGAGTTGACACACACACTACTCAGGGGGAGACATTGCCGAGTGAATTCATTCACCCTTTACTGAGGCCCGCTGTGTGCTGAAGGCCAGGGATACAGAGACAGACACGATGTACCAGGACCTGTAGTGCAGAAGGAGATGAGGGCAAGGAAGTACTGAGGACAAAAGGTCTGGTGGAGGTGGCTTTGGGGACACAGAAGAGAGACACTTAACCTTGCAGGGGTCCTGGGGAGATGTGCCTGGGCCAAATCTTGAAGGATAATAGTTTCAGCATAGAGAAGAGTGTTCCACACTAGGGAGCAGAGGTCAGGAAGGTGGGAAGGAGCATGGTGTGGCTGGGGCATGGGGGGAGGAGGCTGGATGGGCCTATGGGGACCAGGTCACGAAGGCAGGGCCTCCTGTGTTACCTCAAAAGCACTGGGGAGCCTAGAGGCTTTCATGACCCTGTGTGGTGAGAGGGATCTGGGGGGAAAGAAGGACTTCTTGGTCAACCACATAGATGCAGAGACTGGTCAGGAAGGAACCAGCTGAAAAGGATGATTTGTCCTGAGAACACTTTTAAATGGGTCACTTCTGGAAAAGTACCTAAAATCATGTATTTCTTCAAAAGCCAATCCAAAGTACTGGACAGCAAAGGAAGTTAGATTTGCAGTCAAAGCCCATGAGAGCCCACAGGCAAGGGGATGAGGTTGGCAGCCAAGCACGTCTGAGGTTGACTGCTGCTAAGTCTTGTCAAGTATATGTCCCTGTCCCCCTGCAGCCATCCATTTGCCCATCACCCTGCCAAGGAGAAAAAACCCCAGGCCCCAGGGGTCAGCTGGCTTCACCCTGCCCCTTCCAAAATCAGATCAATTATTGGTCAAGTACACAGAAGAGCTGGCTTAGGTTTTACTACATGAAAGGCATTGATTTCAAATCTTAGGGTGATAAGCCCAGAAGGCACCCACATTTGCCTAGAGACAGGCAAGGCTCAGAAGGTGAAACTGTGTCCATCTGAAGCTTGCATGATGGTGCTTCCCTTAATGCAGGCTGACGTATGAGGGCATTGCCAGAATGGCAGAAGAAAGGTTGGCTCCTTGCCCTCAGTCCTGGCCTTCACGGTACTGCCAGTGTGTCCAGTATGCCACCATTCGGGTACCAACTTTTTTGTTCTAAAGGATAACTCCCAGCTTAAAATGTAAATGTCTCTTGGAAGAATCACTATGAACCCAGTGGTCAGCAAAGTATAGCCTGCAAGCCAAATCTAGTTGACCACCTGTTCTTGTACTACTGTGAGTCAGAAAATGGTTTGTGCACCTTAAATCACTGGAAAAAATCAAAGACGAATCATACTTTGGGCCACATGAAATTCACATTTTAGTGCCTATAAATAAAGCTTTATTGGCATCCTGCCATGCTCGTCCATTTCATATCATCTCATGGCTGCTCTTGCACTCTAATAGCAGAGCTGAGCAGTTTCAACAGAGACCAGATGGTCCTCCAAGCCTAAATGTTTACTTTCTGGCCCTTTACAGAGAATACTTGGTGACACCTGCATGGAGCTATTATCTTCCACTGACACCTTAGTGAGAAGTAATTTATTAGAGTGCCTTGGACAGCCTAAAAAGAATGGAACACCAAATAGACACATTAAGACAGAAGAAAAGGAACATGGAAGTCCAAAAAGTCCTCTGTGTTGCTGCACAGAGGACAGGAACAACCCTGTGAGATATGCAATTCTAGCCCACTTTACAGATAAGGAAAACTTAGGGTTAAGAACGTTTGAGTGACCTTGCTCAATACCTCACAGCTGATAAATGGCATAGATAGAATTCAAAGTTATAACTGCCTATCTCAGAGAATTACTGAAGTGGCAGGAGAAGAAGGCTAGAACAAGGAGGTTGGGAGTTTCCAAAGGGGCACGTTACTAGCTCTAAAATGGCATCTCAGGAGATTGTTCAGAAGAGAAGCCACCTGAGTACCCTCAGGCAACACATTTCACCTCTCCATCACCTTATCTACAAAAAGGCGATGAGACTTAGCTTGAAAGGGTAGCTCCAGTTCAATGAAGCACTGTACATGTGGCACCTAAGGCGTCCCCTGACATTCATTGTGCCCTCTCCTTGCCCTGCCCAACACATCCATCTTTCCTGGATTGATGCTGGTCTGGTGCACCAGTGCCTTAAATGATAGCTCATGTGAAAATAAACCCACACTTGCAGACTGTCCATCTCTCAGATACTTTTTGCCTAAACCTGAAGTTGCTTCTGGTGATCACATGGGCCAGAGAAACACAATGTGAGCCTGAGACATAAGTAAAACTTCAGACCCAAAGATGGCGGACCCAAGCGCAGCAACTCACACCAGAGTAGGGAAAGCTACCTTCCCCTGTAAGAGAACCGAACATGAAAATTACCCACCTTCCACCCTTCCATTCACCAGTACCTGGCTTTATTTGACGTTCATCCCCAGGGGCTCTGCTCTTTCATCCCATAGGTGTTCTCCACCTTCAGGCTTCTCCTATCCTCTTGACTTTCCCCTTTGTCATATCATCTCCTCTCCCTGTGTCCCTATTCTCTACAGTCACCCCCTTCCCCTTATTCCTTAGATATCCATCCTCTGAACCCTCCCCAAGGCTGAGGAAGGTGATGGGGTCTGGGGGTGCAGGACTCAGGAACAAACTAGTGACGACAGAGCTGAGTGAGAGTGAAAAGGGCTCAGGCCAACCCTTAGCCCTGTCGTGATTGGCCATAGCCTTTGCTGAAGCCACTGCCCTGTCTGAGCCTGGGTTTCCTCAGCTGTTAATGGAGAATCATAACCCTTGGCCTAATCATCTGGCAGGATTGTAAGGAGGCCCAAAGAGGTCCTATGTTTGGAAGTGCTTTATAAAACTTAGATTACCATGCAAATAATGTTATGACTAAAATTGGTAAGATAGGTACCATCATATAAGTGGATACATGTGCCTGTGTGTGCACGCACATACACACACACACACACACACACACACACACACATGGAAATTTATAGAATTGAGTAAGGCTGTGTGTCTTGAGCTTTGCAGTCTTGATTTTAGAGCTTTAGATTGGACCAAAGGGAGACAGTGGGGTGGGGTGTGTGGAAAAAGCACAGTCTAGGGGGCTGGGCACACAGGCCTCAGTCCCTCCTCAGCTCTAACCCATGCTGCATCCTCAGGAAAGTCACTCCTGCCTGGTTCAGCTTGCCTACATAGAAACGGACAATAATGCCTTCTCCTGAGGGCCAGAAGCAAGCCTGCCTGTGGAACACTGTGCTCTTAACCACACACACAGGGGCTCAATGAACAGCAGCTCTTTTAGTTCCCTTTATGCTGTTTTTTTTTTTTTAAGTTACAATGGAGCATTTTCTTCCCAAATAATTGGAAAAGCCATCACTGAAGCCCAATTCCACTGACTCCGGCAGAGTGACCCCGGGGCAGCTGCACCTTGGGTCCGCTCAGATCTGCCAGGAGAGCATCCGAGCTCCTGGCAGAGGGCCTCCAGGGGCACTCCTCCATGAATAACGACCTGTTTTGACATCACTGACACAGCCGATCATTATGGTGCAACAAATGGCTTCTGTACACGATGCTGATTTACCTACTCGGTGGCGTCTTAATGTGCTTAAAGACCTGCTGGGGAAGCTCGTCTGCTCGAGCCTGTTTTTACCTGGCTCCCCTGTGCCTCCATGTGAACATGAGTGGAAATGGGCTTGGGAAGTTTCTGGGTCTAATCGTCTCAGCCCTGGCGGGGAGGGGGTGCAGGCGGACCGCATTTGTCCCAAACAGAGCTCAATGAGCGTAACGGTCACCAGTGAGTAAGCATTTAATCTTTGCCAAACCCTGTCTAACAGGGATGCGTGTACTGTCCCATTTACTCCTCAGTATATACCCTGAAAGCTGTTTTTTTCCCTTTTGTCGGATGAGAACATTGAGGTTAAGACACTGGCCTTAACTAGTTATATCCAGGACCTACATCAATCTCAGTCCCATCTGTCTGTAGACACAGATCTCCTGTCTTGTCATCTACAATGTGTCTCCAAGCAAAGGAGAATGCTGACCACCTTTTGAGACCATTGAAGGCTATTTTGAGAAAAATTTTGTAGTTAGAATCCTTCCCTCGTGTTGTGAGAAAAATGTGTGATTGGACATCGGGGCAGCCTTGAGCGAGGACTGTGGCTTGTGGAATGGTGTGGGGGAGGTATCACTCTTGCCACACGAGCCCACCTCTGGGACCTGCCTGCATCCAGAGTAGTGAGGCCACCTCTCAGCCTTCTTAGATGACTCCTTGAGGACCGGACTACCGAGGATATGGGACTTACCCAAGGACACACAGATGCTGAGAGGGAGAACAGTGGATGGTATTGGGTTTTCTGACTTAGAACCCATATGCTCTACCCCATCTCTTTGTAGACACAGGTCTGCCCTGGAACCACACGTGATCAGCCTCTTCCACTGATAGTTCTTTTAAGTTTTTGCAGCCTGCTAGAATTGCTCCCTGCAGGGAGTCAGCAGAGGGCGGGGCTTCAGAGGGATGGCTGTGAAGCCAGAAAGAGCAGAGTTCAAATCTAGGTTCTACCATGCCCTCAGCTCAGGGCCATTAGGGGAGCCACGTAACCTCTCTGAACCTTCAGATGTGGCGTCTGCAAAATGAGGCTCTTGTACCTGTCTCAGAGTGTTGTCATGAGGTAGACCTGTGGCCGGCCACAGGAACGGGTCCATGGTACCAGTGAGGAGGATGAAGGAAGAGAAGAAAGAGAAGCTACTATAGTGGGTTTAGGAGTCGGGCCAGCCTCTTGGCATCATTTTCTGACTGTGTGACCTTTGGCAGGTCTTTTGACATCTTAGCCTCAGCTCTCTCATCAGTGAAATGCCCCTCCTATGACTCCCTTCCCCACATGGATGCCAGGTGGACTGGGCTTTGTGAGAAGCCCAGCACAAAGACCATTGAATGGTGGTTTTCTTCCAGCTCCCTGCATCCCTGAGTGGGAGGACAGACCTAGCCAGCCCGGGCACCAGTGTC
This sequence comes from Panthera uncia, assembly GCF_023721935.1. NCBI lineage: Eukaryota > Metazoa > Chordata > Mammalia > Carnivora > Felidae > Panthera > Panthera uncia. The sequence goes on along the minus strand of NC_064810.1, from coordinate 120,262,890 downwards.
ACAACCTGCGTGCCAGCCAGACACTTGGGTTCTAGTGATAAATGTGAACTATGGTAAGCTGCCTACCTCTCCTTGCCACACTTGTCCTCACCTCTAAAGTGGGCAGGAACAGTGTCCTCTTCTCCCCTCATCCACTTCACATGGTACTTGGTAGATAGAGTGACCACATGTAGTTATGAGTATTCCCTGGTCTGCCAGGGTGGCCCTGGAGTCACATTGTTGAGCATATCATGTCCCTTCAGATGTCATTACAGGGTTTGGGAGCGTTGACCCTCTATAACCATGCAGAGGGCCAGCCATGGTCCTGGCACAACAGAGAAGCTCTCAAAACTTCCACTCCACTCATGGAACTCCACTCAGGGTCAACTCTGTGCCAGGCGGATGGTGAGCCCCTAGGGACTGTGAGCTGGAGCAGTGGGGTGAGGGCAAGCAGGTGGACAGGTCAGGAAGAGATCATTCCCATACAGGGAAGTCAGAGCAGTCGCCAGGGGACCCAGGGGCTAGGAAAGCAGAGGGAAGGGGTACCCAACCCTTTAGAAAGGCTTCCCAGGGAAGGTGACAAGAGGCTGAGACCTGAGGTGTCAGTGCAGGTCTCCAGGTGCACTGAGGGTGTGGGGAAAGAGGCAGTAGTGGAAGGGGCAGGGAGGAGTATCCCCAGGACAGCTTGGTGCTTACAAGCTGCACTTACTTTAGGCCTTATGCACTGTCGTGCATCATAAAGCCTCACCACCCCCTCCGCAGCTGCATAATATTCCTTCACAGAAGGTCAGACGTGCTTGTCTGTGTCCTTGCAGTTAGATAGGGTGCAGTGTGATTGACTTTAGCTTGGCTCCATTTTCCTTTTTTGTGCACCAGTAAAGCTCTCTGTGCAAAAGTCTTTGCATTTTGAATCGCTTTCTCGGGAGTATGTCACCTGGGCCCAAGTACATGGGCATTTCCTGGCCTGAGATATGTTTTGCCAAGCACCAGTCCAATCATTTGTGATGGCCTGTGCGGCCCCGCAGTAGCATGAGTGACAGCCCTCCCCACCTTCACGCACACGCACTCCCGGGCTTCCAGTGTGTGTGACCAACTCTGCAGATGTGTACTGTATTTTCTGAAGAGACGATAATTCGGTTCCAATTTTAGAATGCCGTTCGGTGAAATGAAAAGTCCTCCAGGACTGTAATATCACCCAGAGTCACAGTCTTTTTATTTAAAAAATAAAAAAGTTTTGCGACCGTGTACAAGTGATCTGTAGATTAAGGAGATCTATATCGCTGGAGCAGGAAAAGTATACAGAGGACATCTTTACAAAAAGGCTGAAAATGTGTGCGTGAACAAAACTATAATCCTGCACTGCAGAAGCTTTTCAAAGCCATAAAACTAAAGATTCTTGAAGAATAGCTACTCCATCTTGCACCAATAATACATTTGTCCCAAGATAAGAAAATTGCCTGGAAAATGCTCATGTTTATTGGACATAAGAGAGAAGAGTTTCTATAAATCCAAGAGAAAGTACCCTGGTTGGTTGAGTTAATGATTTCCCCCTTGGGAGAATTATCCTTCAGAAAAGCTGCTCTTGAATTGCTTGGTTTCTACACCTTTCTAGCATCAATTCTGCCTGCTGTGTTTCTGTTTGGGAGTTGAGAGGCATGTGAGTTGAGAATCTTTGGAGACGAAGGAGTTGGGAAGAAAGTAGCAGCCAAGCTTTGGGTGGGAGTCCTGGTTGCTGAACACCACAGGGTTCACTTCAATGGCAGCACCAGCTGCTCCCCAACATCCCCAGGGAGCTTGGAGCCAGGGCGAAGGGGGACCACACAGCTTTAAAGAGGTGGTGCCCAATACTAGCAAGCTCAGAGGCCTTTTGGGGAACGGAGGCACTGGCACTGGCATCAGAGAGCCACACAGAAGAGAATGGGTCCCCTCACAACACGTGGCTGGCCAGGGGCTAGCTGCACTGGGGCGCGGTGTCCAGGGGCTTGCGCCAGGCATGGGAGCAGAGGAAAGCCCAAAGGCTGTGTGCAGATCCGGGGGCCCTGGAGAAGCGGCACACACAGAGTGGATCCGAGCCTCTTCAGTTCACAGAGGCTGGAGCAAGCAGGAGAATCCACAAGGAATGCATCAAGGAGAAAGTCTGACCAAAGCAGGACGGCCAAAGGAATTCCCCGAGCCCCAGAAAGACAGGTGCCTTTCACGAAACATCCTCGCCAGTCCATTTCCCAAATATTCAGTGAGAGGCTACTGTGGTCCAGGAAGTGTACCAGGTACTGGAGATTTTAAAACTAAACAGATATAGACCCTGCTCTCGCGGAACTTCTGATGGGGTAGCGGGGGATAGAGAGTTGCAGACAAAAAACAATTACAGAAATAAATGACTAGTTTATTCTCCTGGTCAAAGCCACTTGCATGGCTAAGTCCCAAATCACTGGGAGGAGGGCATGGTCAGGAGTAATCATCCAATGTGTACAACCAGAAGTGGCTTTCTCCCCACTGAGAGCCCTGGGTCCCACATTCGTGGTTCTTCTGGGACTAGAACCTGTGCTTTGCCCTGCAGAAGATAGAGAAAGAAAAGACAGCTTGTTCTGAACTCATTTGGTATGTTGTCCTACCCTACTGGGTCAGGTTCCAGGCAGTAGACAGGTCTCCCTTTGGGCGTCCTGCGTGGGGGGGCAGAAATCCTTTCTCAGCCCCTTGCTGGCTGTTGGGGCATGAATGCAGTGGGAGGAGGAACAGGAGTTCATTGCCCATATTGTTTGGGCTAGTGGCTTCCAAGTCTGTCCGTGCAACCCAGTCACTTAGGGGGATGGTTAAAATGACAGATTCCAGACCCTTGTCCTCAAAACCTTCCACTGGAATCTCCTAAGGTGGGACCCAGGTATTAGTGTCTTCAGAAGTTGTTTCTGGTGATTCTTCTGAGGCTAGCCCTGATCTTGCGCCTGTCTACAGACGATAATTTGGGGAACACAGTGTGAATCCCACATAGATGATGTGCATTGCAAACTCTGTGAATTGGGGAGGAGAGAATGTGGTCCAGCCTGGGGCAATCATGGAGGACTTCCTAGAAGAGGAACTGCTTGTATTGCAGTTAGGCAGCAGTGACCAGTGTAGATTAGAAAGACAAAGAGAGTGAGATAGGAAATTGTCATAGTGATTGGTCCCGGTGAGAAGACATGATGGCCTTAAACTAGAGTGGAGAGACCTTGATCTTGGTAGCCATCTAAAATTCAGAAGCAGGAAGCCTTAATGGCCCTTTGCATGTGGAGGGTAAAATGTCACAATGCTCTGAAGTACTTCCTTCTAGATATAAAGCCTTTGGAAGTAAGTTTTAGGAAACTATTAAAATAGGGTATAATCTAGAAGCATGCTTCTTAAATCATCTGCGGTGAAGAACCAGGGTTTTTTTTTTCCCCAATCACTTGTGGACCAGAACTTTATAAAAATATAATAGAAACAAATTTCTGGGGAAATGAAATAAACAGCGAAGACATTCAAACTCTAAACCCAAATTTTATTTTTATTAGATTCAACAAACATAAACTTCCTCTGCCAAATTGCTAGAAAAGTTTCTAAATGCTTACTGCTGATTTCTCTACTGATGTCATGACAGACATAACAAGCAGTTCAGGGACCATACCAGTCTGCAGACCACAGTAGCATTGTTCTGGCAACATGGCCTTGCCCTCACCCTCCACAAAATCTAAAATGGTTTGGATCATCTTTCCAATTTAGTCTGCTCAGCAAGCCTCCCTCCATGGTCCTTGCCTAATGGCATGGTTTCTCCTGGTTGACACTGACAGGCTGGGAAGAGGGTATGATAGAAGCTGCTGGCTGCAGCCAGAAGCTGTTGGGCAGAAAGCTGTCTACAGTTTGCCAGGTGTTCCCAGAGTAAGGCCTGAAAGTGTTTATGTACATGACTCTGAGATCACCCTGGTGGAGATGTGAGGGTTTTCTCAGGCCAACGAGTCACAGTGTGAATTTGAGACAAAATTAAAACCCCTCTGCCATCAGGAAACCAGAGAGAACTTCATAGGCAGGACACAATTTGAGAACAAATTTCTATTTCATTTGGCATTTATCGTGATGTCGCAAGGGTGAGGGAGGTATTAAAAGGGTTGAAAATACATGAAGTTTTCCAGAGCTGGAGCCATATGTCAATGCACTTTCATCATTATATACACTTGCCCTCAGACACTCACATTCAGGCTGGGGTGTGTGCCTGCACACATATGGAGACACACATACACACAGCAGCCACATCTCGAATTTTTCCACTTTAATGACTGGCAGTCTGTCATTTGGGGGCTGGCTGGGGGCTGGGTGGATGATAGACAGGCAAGGTGTGCAGTCTTACATGGTCAGCAACAAGGGTTCCCTGAATCCATAGGATTGCCTTCCTCACCTCTGACAGGGAAATCGGAGTGTGTGTGTGTGTGTGTGTGTGTGTGTGTGTGTATGCGTGTGTTGGTTTCCATGTACCTAATCACTCATTACTGAGCACCTGTTATGGGCCAGGCACTGCAGTGATGTATAGGTTATGCTCCAGAGCAGGAATGGGCCAGAAACAAATAAGTAAATAATTCTCCAGAGGGGAGGACAGGCAGGGATTATGTGGAAGCGGGTTGCTGGTCATCAAGGTGAGGCAGAGAAGGCCCTACAAAGTCATGAGTGAGTTGAAGCCTGGAGGCAGAGGAGGACCAGCCACAGGAAGGGCAGGAATTGAACACCCAGGCAGAGGCAAAGCCTTGAGGCTTAACCCGGGATATGGGTGGGCACAGCGGTGTTTTTCCCCTCCCGTGTTCTCTTTTATAGTTAATTAAGATATCTCTTTTTAGTAAGAATTAAAAGGTAATAAAATGATCTGACTTTGTGAAAGTAAAATATAGTAAATGGAAAGGGGTCAGTAATAAAGGAAGAGAGAGGATTCCTTATATTTGTAATTGAGTTCAGAGAGTTTGTGTTTTTGTTTCTTTGTAAATTGTGCCTGTGTAATTGTTTTTAATTGGAGAAGAGAAAGCCACGTAATTTAATGCCTGTTAAATTGTGTAGGGGCCTGTTCTATGTCGGGCACAGGGCTAAGTGGTTTGCATTTATTTTTTAAAAAAATTTATTTTTAACGTTTATTTATTTTTGAGACAGAGAGAGAGACAGAGCATGAACGGGGGAGGGGCAGAGAGAGAGGGAGACACAGAATCGGAAGCAGGTTCCAGGCTCTGGGCCATCGGCCCAGAGCCCGACGCGGGGCTCGAACTCACGGACTGCGAGATTGTGACCTGAGCTGAAATCGGACGCTTAACCGACTGAGCCACCCAGGCGCCCCAGTGGTTTGCATTTATTATCTGACACAAACCCTATCAAGAGCTCTACTTTAGGTGAGCATATAACCAGTGTCTGCCTGCTCAGGCAGAGAGGGAGATGACCGGCCCACCGTATGTGGTACCAAGTGGGAGACCCAGGATTCACACTTAGGTCTGACCCCAAGGCCCGGGTTCCTCCTTTTAGGGTGGATAACAACAATCCCCATTCTGCAGATGAAGAAACTGAGGCTCTGAAAGGTTAAGGAACATGCCCAAGGCTATTTAGCTGAAAGGCAGGACCAGTTACATAATTTGTGGGTCCCAGATGAAAATAAAAATGGAGGGCCTCTTGTGTGAAAATTATTTAGAATTTCAAGACAGGGACAGCAGAGCATTAAAGCAAGTACAAGGCGGGGTGCCTGGGTAGCTCAGTCGGTTAAGCGTCCAACTCTTGGTTTTGGCTCAGGTCATGATCTCACAGTTCATGAGTTCAAGCCCCACATCAGGCTTCAGGCTGGCAGTGCTGAGCCTGTTTGGGATTCACTCTCCCCCTCTTTCTGTGTCCCTCCCCTGCTCACTCTCTGTTTCTCTTTCTAAATAAATAAATAAACCTAAAAGAATTAAAAAATAAAGCAAGCACAAGGCCCTTCTCAGCACGAAGCTAGTGTTAGAGCCAGGATTGGATGTCCCGCCTCACTGATTCCTCACCTCCTCCTGTCTCCTTCCAGCTGAATGTCCCTCCCCATAGTTACAGACCTATAGCAGCAGTTCAGGAAATGTAACAAGAAAAAGAATTCAGAAAAGCAAGGAATTCTTTCTGGGGTTTGGCTTTGGAGTCAGGTGGGCCTGGCACAAGTCCTGAGTCTCCCACCTGTATTGTCTCACTTAATCTTCACGACATCCCCAGGAGATGTGGTTGTAATCTCCCCTCATTTTACTTGAGGAAATTGAGGCAGAGTATCTGGCCCAGCGTGCAATAGCTGGTTAACAGAGGAGGGTCTCACACTCTGTTGTCTAAGTGTCATCACGGCCCTACCCAAAGCCAGGCGAGGGCACAGAAGAACTCACCCCCAGGAGCCATGTGGGGAGAGGGGAGAGAAGGTGAGTCTCAGAAGTCAGCTTTTGTTACCATTTTACAAAGGCCTTGGAAGAATCTTTATTTTTTTTTTCATTTTTTAACTTTTTTTTTCATTTTTTCCCATTTTTTTATACATATAATTTATCGTCAAATTGGTTTCCATACAACACCCAGTGCTCATCCCAACAGGTGCCCTCCTCAGTGCCCATCACCCACTTTCCCCTCTCCCCCACCCCCCAACAACCCTCAGTTTGTTCTCAGTATTACCTACTCTACAGAAGATCCCTACCGGCTCAGCACTCAGTGGGCCCCAAAGTTCTGGCCCATGTGACACTACGCCTCCTGGAGGACACCCCATGACTCACACAGGTCTGACACTTTCTGAGTCATGGCTAGGTTGCTGAGCTGTAGACTAGGGTGGTGGGTACCATCTAAATAGCCTCCTTCCATCTAAATAGCCTCCTTTGGCCTTGAGAAGCCCCAAGGCCATGGTGGAGACATCCTGGGATTCTATTCTGCTTTCTGGCATTCCCCCTCCTTCTGCAGTTCTGCATTAACCATGCCTTTATTGTCTATATTCTGATGTTTTGATAACTGGGGTCCTGCTGACCGTGGAGGGACTCCCCATCAGGGCTAGCCAATTCCTAGATATAGGAAACAGCTTACCCTTTTGCTTTTCAAATGTAGACCAACCAATCCAGAACCCATACTCCCCCAATCACCCTCTTTATTGGGCTCTCATACCCTGTGCCACCATCTATCACCATCTATCTGCCCTAACCACCCCAGGGCCAGTAGCAGACAACAAGGGACAGCCCCTGTATACCAGAAGCTGCTGAAATTACACAAACTAGAATTTTGGGCAGTCTTTTTTTTTTAATTTTTTTTATTTTTGAGAGAGAGAGACAGAGCATGAGTGGGGGAGGAGCAGAGAGAGAGGGAGACACAGAATCACAAGCAGGCTCCAGACTCTGAGCTTCAGCACAGAGCCCGACGCAGGGCTCGAACCCACGAACCGTGAGATCATGACCTGAGCTGAAGTCAGACGCTTAACCCACTGAGCCACCCGCTTTATAAGACTGCTTTTTTGGCATTCTTAAACCTGGTTACCATGCTTTGCCCATTCCTTCCCTTGGAAACCACAATAAAGGCCCATGCCCACAGTTTTCCCCCTCCTCTGCCTCCCGACTGACCGCATTGCTTCTCCCCATGCCCTCAGTGACTTGGCATAGCCCCACTCCTTGGGATCTGTGAGGAGTAAGCCCCACTCCTTGGGATCTGTGAGTAACAAACGATCTGTTCAATGGAACAGCATCCTGATCTGTTCACCTTACCTTACTTAAATAAATAAAATCTATATTAAAACAAATGCCCAGGTCACTTCCTCCAGGGAGGCTCCATTGATCTCTCTACTACTCAGCGTAATTTACTTCTTCTCTGTTCCCTGGGGCCTGCTCTTTGTTCCTCTGTCTGCCTAGAATCTGGCTGCTATCTGTGGCTGCTGCCTTCACTGTGATCCATCCAGTTAGGGGCTATGAGTCCTACTTCTCAGCCTCCCATGTCTAGGGCTCTGCCTGGCACACAGTAGGTGCTCAGTAAAGACCTGACAACTGAAAAATGGTAAGAATGATCCAAGAATGATAGTAGTAGTAATAACAGTAGCTCTCTGTGCCTGCTGCTTTTCATACCTTTCCCCCAATTCCACAAAGCAACTTTCCGGGGGGTTATCTTCATTCTACAGATGCAAAATGAGACTCAGAGAGGTTCAGTGATTTATTCAAGGCTACACAGCCAAGAAGTGGCAGAGCCAGGGTTCAAACCTGAGTCTGTCCAGCTGCAGGGTTAACAATCTTGAATTTAATTAAATTGAATCTAACTGAATTGAAGTTAATTCCTCATTGTGTGACCCTGTCAGAGGGTGGCCCTCTGCATGGATTAAGAGGTGGCAATCAGGAGTGTTCTAATGCTCTGAAAATGAACACCAGACATAATCCAGCTGCCAAATGTTTTCAAAGCAGAATCTGGATTCTTTATGTCCTTACTAAACACCCATTTAAGGCTCTTCACTAGCTTTAAGGTGAAACCCAAACTGCTTACCCTCATCATCTGACCTCTACTTACTTTGCCAGCCCCTCTACTTCCTAACCCACCCCCAATTCAGATGTACTGGGTGGTCCTGGGGATAAAGGTGCTTGCTGCTGAGCAAAAGTACCTCCCTAGCTTCTCCCAGTAGGAAAGGAAGTCCCTCGGTGCCCAACTCAAAGTTACCTGTCTCCTGGAGAAAGTCCTCAAAGACACCAGATGGCCAACGCCTGCAGAGAATGTGAGAATGTCAGCTGCCTGAACAATCCTGTGCAGGGGGCCACCCCTTCCTGCCCTCCCACGCTCCAGCACCCCCACATCCAGCAACTCACCTTGTATGAATCCAGCAATTTTCTAGAAAACCTGATGCGTCTTCAGCTGAGGCCACAAAGAGCTGCAGGCCCACGAGAACACAGTTAAGGAGAGAAGGGTGTTTTGACAGACCTGTGTCTTTCCTTTTCATCCTTCGGTGTCACTTCTGAGCCCAGAAGGGGAACAATTCTGAATGTCTTGGATTACAAGAACCCCCAACGCCTGTACTGTCCAGAAGTCTCAGATTTGCTTTTTTCCACCTCTAGGCATCTAATATGAGAGTCCCAAGTGGTTAATATTCTCCTGATAAGAAACATGTGTTCCCCAAATTTAGCAGGAATTATAATAAAATCATTATGTTTCTAAATCCTTAATCCAGGAGGAAGGAGTTTAATTCCTAAAGGCATTCTATTGTTAGCTTTTCCAGGAATACTTATGAGGTAATTGATCCTGATTTATCAAAACAGGAGATAGTCTGCTTCCTTTCTCTTCACTTAAGAAAAAAATTGAACCACAGTTCATAAACCAGTCTCCAGGTCCTTTACAAACTGGAAAGACTTTATTTCCAAGCAAGACAGCTCAGAGAAGTGTGGGAAGCTTGTAAAGCAGGGTGTGACACTTTCCTATTGTGAGTCTTCAACTCACAATTTAAGTAAGGCTAAGGACTTCAACTGTGTTGGGCCCTTAGCCTTCAATGCTCATAACAAGCCCATGAGGAGTAACTAACTTGAATCTGCAGGTGAGGCAGTGGAAACTCAGGAGTCTGAGTATATATATATATTACATATATATAATATATATATTATTATATATATGTTATATATTATATATATTATATATAATACATATATATATAATATGTATGTATTATATATAATATATATGTATATATAATATATATAAAATATGTATTATATATAATATATAAAATATATATGTATATATAATATATACAATATACATTATATAGATAGATCTGTCTATATCTGTATATCTATATCTATGTCTATGTCTTTATCTATCTATCTATCAGTATAAATCAAACATTCAAAAATGAATCTGTAAAAATTACACTTGCTCTCCATCCTGGCAAATCCTCAGAATCATGGCTGAGCTGCTGCGAAAGAGCTGCATGGCCTTGGGCAAGTCATACCAGCTGTCAACCATGGCTTTCTCATCTGCACAATTAAGTTAATAATCACTGGGCTGTTGGGAGAACCAAACAAAAGAATAGATGTAGAAGTGCTTAGCACCTTGTAGGTGCTTAATAATTGTATGTCCTTTTAGTTCCTGCAATAAGTGCTATTGAATAAATGATAATTTAACAATAATGTATCTATTGAACATAACCCTTGTGTTTGGTGCTAAAACGAGTCTGCATTTAGTCCCTCCCAAATCCTGGGTAGTAGGCACCACTTTCACATAAGAGGAAGCTGAGGCTCAGAGAAGGTAAACATTTTGCAGGAAGGAGTAAGGCTGGGGTTTGAACTCAGGCACACTGAATTTAGAGGTCATAGTCTTAACCATCTTGCTATCCGACCTCCGGGAAATGAGGATGAATAGACATTTCATGTGACAGAGGCTGAATTTGATGATTTGCCTTTTGCTCTCTCATTCCCCATCCCAAATTCCTTCTTGGAAAATGAAAGATGTTTGTGCGAGCTGCCCACTCTCTCAAGGACACTATGCTCAGAAAGCTTCATCAATTTCTTTTATTATATGGTTGCAAATTTGCCTGCTCCTCGTAAACCCTCAAAAGCAAGCCTCATGAGGTCACCAAAGCAGCTGCAGATGTGATGTTCCCAACTGTCTTTCATACATGATTTCTTCCCAAAGAGGAAATTTCACCCCTGCCAGGGGATGGGGAGAGGAATGAACCCTCTACTCAGCCTGTGCCTCCACTCACCTTCCCTTCAATATTTATTTGCTTCTTTATTTTCATTCCTTCTAAAAAGGACCTGAGGTAGAATGTCTCATCAAAGATAATCACCAAAATATCTAGATAGCTGCAGCACCCCCAGAGTAAAGGGAATCAATACCATGGATGGCTTGGGCTTCTCCAATGAAGAGACTTCCAGAAGGAGGCAATGTGGGAGGAGCTTCTACCAGCAGAAGTAGCAGAACCTCAAAAACTGGTCCCTGAGGCTCACACCAAGGCCTGCTACACAAAACCATTTTCTCCATCTTTCTACTGCATCTCTAAAGAAAGGGAGGATCCAGGGAAAGAGAGGTGAGGCAAGGAAGGGAAAAAGGCCTCCTCCTCCTTGATGCCATTTCTTGTTATCAGGAGGGAGACTCTTCCATCATCAGTTCTGGACCAGCTTCCTGCCTGAGAACAAAACGAAAACAAACAAACAAAAAATGAACATGTTATGGGCTGCTGTCAGGCTAGGTGGTTCTGTAGGACTGAGGTTGGGGCCAACCAGGGGCAGTACCGGCGACAGGGCAGATAGGCCACAAGTTCTTTCTGTGGCTCAAGAAAGGCTGCCACGGCAGCAGTCACGGCTAGGTATCTGAGGCTCCCCAGGTCCACCCTGCCCTGTGACCTCGATGTAGAGTCATCAAAAATAAACATAGCAATCCCTGCCTTTAAGGAGCATCCAGGTGCTGGGGGAGGCAAGCACACAACTGAATCCTACAGGATTCATTCACACTTTCTACCAACATCGAGTGAGCATCTACTCTGTGCCAGGCACCGGGCATGGAGCGTGAGGGGGACTCGGAGGAACCATGAAGCTTGGAGTCTAATGCTGTGTCGAAGGCTGAGGGTGTTGTGGAGCACAGAGGAGTGTATCTACCCAGACTAGAGAAAGTCAGAAAGGTTGCATGGAGTTAACAAAACAGAAAGGGATAGAAAAGGAGCTCTCTATAGAAAAAACAGCATGATCAACTGCACAGACGCATGAAACATTGTACCTAAGACTCAAGGCTTGTCAGGTGTGGACTGCTTCTGACAGCTCTATGACCTTCAGATGCATCTGACAGGACTTCCTGTCCTCCAGTGGCTCATCTTAATTGAACTTGGGGCCTCTGGAGCATGGCTCAGAGCAGCTCCATGATCTCATCATCCAGGAGGTGATGGGCTAGGCCAGACACAGTTCCTGGGGGCTCTGAGGAAAAGCATGCAATCAGGTACATTCTGTTTCGCATGAAGTCCCTATCCAAATATCCTCCCGTGGTAAGTTCCTGGTGACCAGCCTCACAACCCTGTGTGCAGTCTCTGCTCATGGCACACTCTGAGAAAATCAGACCTAAACTCAGATTCCATGGTTATCTGGAATGGAATGCAGGGGACACCTGTCCCCTTGGACTGAACATCTCCTTCCTTTCCTGCATGCCATGCACACTTGAAGCCCTCAGTCCTCACTCCACGTCCACACTTGAGATCCGTGCAATGATTGTGTCCTATTTTATTGATGAGGTGCCTGAGGCTTGGAGACCTTCATTAACCTGCCCAAGAACTTCCTGACCAGGCAGAGTCAAACCAAGATCACTGGGGCATCTGCTTCTGACCTGCTTGTCTGAGTCTTCCCACATACATTCATCCTTGACATTCAGACCTCAGCTCAAACCAGAATTCTCTCCATCTAAAGAGTCTCTCTCTGTCACGACTTTTCCTTTTATAACACTCACCCTCTCAGATAGAATAGCACAGCCCTCCCCCCAACCCTCACCCCTCACCCCACACCCCAGCTCCACAAGGCAGGGACCTTTCCTGACTCCTTCACTGCTACATCCCTGATGCTCCAAACAGAGCCTAGGACATGGAAACCCTGAACAAACGCGTGCTCAGTGAACAAAGGCATCTGGCCCCTCCCCTGGAATTGCTAAAGATGGCAGCCAGTGGCCCACTGGGCACTTGTGAAGAACACTGACCCATTCATGCCAGGCTTTCTCAGTTTCTCACAGGTGAGCGCAGGCAATTTCATAGCTTTTTATTTCTGCTTCAGCAAAAGGATACCTTCTAGCAAGGTTCTGTATGACAAACATTTGAGATTCATAAACTAATAGTATCCATAGGTCACATTCCTTGATTCTACCCACACGTCTGGCTTAGGGTCGAACAGACCTCTCAGACATGTGTCCTCACCGAGCGTGGTATGCCTGCCGTCGTCAGCAAGAACTGTTGCCGGTCAGTGTGAGTGTTGCCTGGAATCTGCTCTGACTTTCAGTTGCTGCTTTTGCTGTTCCGATCAATTCATGTATACACTCTCTCTTGGTGTTTATTTTCGTTGATTGCTCTATTTCGTGTCGTGCCATTTTGATCGTGGTTTTGTTCCCCTCCAACACTTGATCACCTCCAAATTATTTTTCCTCTAAAAAGAAGTCATAAGACCATCAGCCCTCCTTAAGTGAGCCACGGTCCTGAATGCTTGGGAAAGAATCCTCGCTCCCCACCTCATGACCCCAAGTAATCCTGAACTACTGTGCTCTCATATTTTGTGACAAGACATACGCGTTCCTAAAAAGCACCCCGCTAGACAAAATGGGGAACAGGGAGCGAGGGGCATAACACCCAAAAATGTCATCGGTGACAGATAAGAAGGGCACAAAGAAAAAAATATTAGCACAGTTTTACACACGTTAAAGGGTTCAGAAATATATAAGTACTACAATAAGCACGGCACTTCCCCTTGAAAAGACCTGGTGTTTGTATGTAGAGAGGACGGGGGAGGGTGGCAGTTGGGGCAGTACTGTGGCGGGGAGGACGCAGGGCTCTCTGGATGGGATGGAAAGTTGCAACTGCCAGTGCAGGTGGATGTGGCTTATAACGCATAGTGGGCTGCGGCACCGAGAGGTGCTGGAGGTGTGTCCACGGGCGTGTTTTGTGCATCCCTACCTGGCTCAGCTCAGCTGGCTGCCGTTTTCTGCATTCGCCTAGTGTTTCTCCAGTAGGAGATTTTGCCTAGGCAAATGTGAAATTCCCATTATCCTCAAGTCATTCCCTAAGATGTCAATTGCATTGGAACAAATTCACATTTTCAAAGACACGTGTTCCATCAGAACTGGCCGTACCTGATTGCCTTTAATGTTTTCCTCATTTATTCAGACTGGACCAAGAGGATTGAGTATCAGCCTGGCTCGGGGAGCGTGCCGCTTTTCCCCAGCATCCACCTGGAGACGTGCGACGGGGCCGTGTCCTCCATCCAGATCACCACGGAGCTACAGACCAATTACATCGGCAAGGGCTGCGACCGGGAGACCTACTCTGAGAGATCCCTTCAGAAGTTGTGTGGTGGGTAAAAATGATATACAAAGCATATCTTATATTATGAAAGAATTAGCCCCTGCCAACCGCATCGGCATGTATACCTCCTGGATGATTATTAAGTTTACTTACTATGATTAGGGGTTCAGATGGCACAGGTCTGGGCACCGGGCACACCTGACCAGGTCCCACCATTTACCAACTGTGTGGCTGTGGGCAAGGCATGGGACAAAGCCTCCTCTCTTCATCAGCAATTAATGACACAATGCACTTAACACAACTTATCGTGGAGCCTGAAGAAACACGGGCTCTGTTCCACTGTGTTGATTTGAAAGAGGCACCTGATCAGGGGCCAGGGTGAAGGGTGGTGTCTTATCACTCAGGGAGCAGTCGGTTTCCTCTCCCAAGGGACCACCTCATAATTTGCAGAGCCCAGGCTAAGTGAGAATGTGGGGCTCTTGTTCAGAAACTCGTAAGAATTTTAAGGCTGCAACAGCAAAGCATTAAACCAAGCCAGGGACCCAGGCCAAGCATGGGACCTATGTGACAGCTTAGGTGGCATGCCAATAAAGCCATCCTGGCCGCCCACACCAGAGAAGAAGAGCTGGCTTGGGGGCGGAGGTGGCCCAGGTGAAGGTGTCCCGGTGTGACAGAAAGGACCCACTGCCTCTGTGAGGCGAAGCCACAGGAAACAAGCTGCCAAGAGCAAGGAAGCGAGACTGATGAAGGTGCTGCACAAGGAAACCACTTTACCGAGCAGCGACTTTGTGCACCTATTAGGCTCTTCACATGCATCGCTTGATTTAATTCTCTCATCTTCAGTGCGAGGAGGCTGTTATTCATCCAGTTCTAAGGATGGGAAAGTTGAGGCCCAGAGAGGAAAAATGGCTTGCTCACGATCCCAGTTAGAAGGTGACAGAGACAGAATTTGGAGGTAGTTCTACCTGAATAAAGGCTGCTTAGCTCAATATCTGAGGAGACAGTCCAGGCCTTGGGAGCTAGAATGTAAATCTCTTCAGTCAGCCTGTGGAGTGCTCAGTACAGTGGGAATGGTCCCATGTGCTTGGTAAACCAGACCATTGATGTGTTGATGGGCCTTGGGGTGAGGTGGGCGACATATATTTTGTTTGTCTCATGTTCTCACCAAGAATATTCAGGAACTCCCATTTGATTCCCCAGTTGTGCTGTGGGGAGCTTAGAAAAGAGCTTGCTCTTAGACTAGACCTATATTTGGGGTAACTATATCTCCACAAAAGGAAAAGGACCCTCCTGGATACAGTGCAGGCTGCCATCCACTCCTGGTGACCCCTCCACTACTATTGCTGGGACAGTTTCCCTCCCTCAACATTGCTGTGCACACACACACACATGCACTCATGCACACACACACACACACACACACACACATACACACACACATCTTCACCCACCCTGCTCTTGCCCAAAGAACCAGGTGCAAATTTTAGAAGTGAATGTGGAATGGACCCTCTTTAGGCTATGTCCCATTTATCATGTCACCAGGCTGTCAGGAAGGCCTGCGGGAATGGGGCTTCTCCAGAACAATGCAGTAGGCTGGGGAGAACATCACAACTTCAATATTCCAGACAGCTCCTGCAAAAATGGATGGAAGGGGCCCACAGTATTCAGCAAACTGCCTCCAGCCCATGTGCAGAGAAGCCATCTCAGACATCTTACTCTGAATGAATATGCCCTTTCGCTCCCCATGCACCTGGATTATAAGTCAACTCGACCCGTGCCACAGTGGGTTACAGTCATTTCCTAAACCCCTCCAGGTTAGAAGGAGATGATGGAATCAGGTTGTTAAAGATCAGATGGGCCCAAGGGCACACACTTGTGATTTGATTTTGAATGTTGCTGGGGAGAGCAAGAAGGATTTTCTCAGGGAAGAAAGTTTAGAGCAAAATTGCATCTGGTTGTTAACACAGCTTATTCCTTCCGGGCTGCCAGCCTCGCCTTGCAGGAGGCACGTTCATTCAATGAGGAGAGCAGGTTTCCCCCAAGATGTGAGCTTACCTGGTTCCAGGAGCAACCCTTTATTGGGGGAGCGGGGTGGGGGGGAGTCTGGGTGTCTTTCTGGTGACCTCACCGGTAGTGCCGCCCACTGCTCTATGGGGACTCTGTCCGAGTAATAGGATGGGTAGGGACACTCTTGCCTCCATGTTAGGAGTCTGAATCTTGAATTCCATGGAGGGAGAGCTCTGGAAAAAAAGGCAGAAGCAAATGAGTGAAACCCAGATGCGCATCTGCTGCTAGAGTCAGCTTTGGAGAAGGCGGCTCATCGGACCCCATGCTCTTTCCCAACTGCAAGGGAAATGCAGGCTGAGTCACATATAAAACAGAGTCTGGGTTATCATTCCTGCTCCTGTGGGCATCTTAGGTTCTTGGGACAAGCTTCTGTGTGTTTTCAGCGGATGGTAGACAAGTTGTTTGCAGGCCCTCCCAACTAAGGAGCAGCCATGATACTTTCAGCCTCAGCAGTCATGCATTTTTCATCTTCCAAATCTTTATTGGTTTTGGATGGAAACAGGGAGACCAATTAGGATGTTATTGCCATGGTCTAAGCAAGAGATAATGAGTTCCTAACCAGGGGAGTGGCAGTAGGGATGCATTTAAGACAGCTTTAGGAGGCAAAATCAGCAAGCTAACCAATGATTGATCAGCTGTCAGTGAGAAAGAAGAAATTAAGATGACTCTAGCATAAGCCTCTAAGTGGACAAGGGTGCCACCAGCCAGAACCAGGAATCCAGGCAAGAGTAGATTTAGGGGGACTCTGAGGTCAGGTGCCTGTGGAACATCCAGATGTGGGTGCCCAATGCTAGCCTGAGTCTGGACGCTCCTGCGGCCCGGCCTCCACCCAGCAGATCCATCGTCAGAGCCGGTTTCTTCCTGATGTTGCACCTCTTCTTGGCCAGGACACCTCCTCTGACCCCGTGCCTAGCAGGCTCTCATCCCTAAATCTTAACTCATTTTTCTTCCCACTAGAATCTCTCCCCGCTTCGTCGTCCCAAACCTTTCCCTTCAGTCAATATTCTCCTGCCCACTGTACACCAGGGAGGCTGTCCTAGGGGTGCTTCCTGGGTCCCTTCGAGTTCCGGCAGGGGTATCTCCATGGAGGGGCATCTTGCAGGTCTGGTCATTGCCCACCTGCCTCCTCCACTTGTGATGCTGGCTCCATTAGGAGCTGTGGTAGAATCCTGGTCAAGGGGAAATCTGACAGTAGCTAGCTCAAAGCCAATTGTCAGCAAGTATCTGACAGGTACAGTAAAAACAAAGGTGTCCCCTGCAGCTTGTAGAACATAGCTTAAGATGATCCCCCACTAGCCTTGCTTTACATAAAGCCAGGCTTCTTGACGAAGTTGGGCAAACTGCTTATCACTTGCTCTGAATTCAGAGATCAAGATGAAGGGCTCTGTCATCTCAATACCAGACTTTCCAGAAGTGAAGTGTCACAGGACTGCCTTGAGTATGAGATGCCCCATGAAGCCCTTAGGAAGACCTCTTGACCAAATTAAATTTGACATTAACATCAGCCCCAGGAAAGGCCCACTGCGCTGCCCCTAAGTCAGTACATATTACAGGAAATAGAAAAGTGGTCTGTGATGCACATGCCTTTCCTAGCCCGGAGGCCAAAGGCTAGTCCTCCTCAGGATCACGAGGCTCCTGGCAGCTGGCCCACACCTCCACATATGTCACCTGGGTCAGCTGCTTTGTCTCTCGAGTCAAGAACTTTGAGGAGAGGCTCTGTTGCAGGAAAGGCCACAGGATGAGAGCATCCTATTAAACAAGTGGTGATCTGTCAGAGCACTTCAGATCACCAGACATTAAGTTGTTCTCAGGGCTTATTCATTTGAGAGCCCAGGAGATTTTCATAGCTGATTTGTTCATTCATTCTTTCATTCCTTCATTCGTGTTTTAATTTAACAAATATTTGTTGAGTGTCCAAATGCTGCAGCTCTTGAGGTTATGTAGAAGTTAATAAGACCGCTTAACAATTCAGTCTTCTGGGGAAGACATGTTAAAAAAAAAAAAAAAAGTTAAGAGGCTCCTGGGTGGCTCAGTCGGTAAACATCCGACTTAGGCTCATGTCATGATCTCACAGCTTATGAGTTTAAGCCCCACGTCGGGCTCTGTGCTAACAACTCAGAGCCTGGAACCTGCTTCGGATTCTGTGTCTCCCTCTTTCTCGCCCCTCCCCCATTCACATTCTCTCTCTCCTCCAGAAATAAACATTAAAAAACATTTTCTTGGAAAAGAAAAAGTTAAGATCATCTTCTATATCATGAAGCTTAACAGAGATGTTCTCATTCATAATCATGGTCAGAGGCTTTTGTACCCCAAGAATAGCCCAGCTACAGGAAGCTATTGTCAGTTTCTCCAAGATGCCTTTAAAAGGCTGAGCTTCTAGGGGGTGAGTGTCAGAACCCTAGATGTAGCCAGTACTTCCATTCTCAGAGAGCAGCAGTGGGCCTACTGCTTAAAGGAAAATTGGTACACACCTACTGGAAATCAGATTAAAGGGCAAAGGGCTGACTCATAGATGATAGTGGGGAGCTTCTCCATGGATATGCTGATTTCTTTGACATCATTTAAACAGCTGTCTTACAGCAACCCTCCCACGTTGGGTATAAGGATTTTACCTATAGTGACCTTGCACAAGCTGGTCAGCAACTGAGTCTCTATGGCCCTGCTTCAGGAGCCTGGCTGACCGCCCCTCTTCCAGGGCCCAGTTTGCTTCACCTGGAGATCCAAGTTCCCAATGGCAAGGTCTTGCAGGAACCCTTCTTGTCTGGGATTCCAAAGGTGGAATGACACTCTGAGTAGGGACAACAGCATGTGAGCTCCTGAAAGGACATCAGAAAGTCCTCCCAACATGTCCGTGTCGAAGGCCTCCAGAAGAAGAACTGGGAATCGTAGGCTCTGATGTCGGTCACTTACGTGGATAATCAGGATCACAGGTTATACACCAGCCACCAGTGACTCTAAAATCATATTGGCTATTGTTATTTTATTGGTGTTTATTATTGGCATATTATTATTTTATAACAAAGGTTTGTTTATCATCTCTACCACATGTCCTTCTTGGGTTGACTGTGGCTCTCTTCCACACGGCCTCCCACCGGGATCTAGGCTAACAACAGGTAGCCTTTATCTAGAGCACTGTTGATCTCATGGCACACGGAAAAGATGCGGAGAGCCATGAACTGTCTCTTAAGGCTTCTGCCCTAAGAGGACACATCACTTGCACTCACACGTTGTTGGTCAGAACAGGTCACATGGCTCTGTGACATCAGTGGGGCAGAGAAGCATGTTGGGAACAGGGTGCATTCGACCACCACACAGTCCTAGTATAGCATTTGTCAAGAGGGCCTCCCTGTCCTCCCCTGAGACTCTGCCACTGACCTGTTCTACCCACCAATGGTAAAAGATCTTCTACTGGGTCCCAAAAGGTAGGGCCAACTTCTGTTTGGTTCATTCCTGGCTTCTCGTCATAGTGCCTGGCGTAATCTAGACATTACATGAATATTTATTGAAATAGTATGGAGTTGATATTGCAATTGGAAGAGCATGCCACAGAATGAGGCCTGCATCTTTTAAAAAAAAAAAAAAGTTGATTTATTTTGAGAGAGAATGAGTGGGGGAGGGACAGAGAGAGAGAGAGAGAGAGAGAGGGAGGGAGAGAGAGAATCCCAAGCAGGCTCTACACTGCCAGCACAGAGCCTGATGTGGGACTCAAACCCATGAACCATGAGATCATGACCTGAACCAAAATCAAGAGTCTGACACTGAACTGACTGAGCCACCCAGGTGCCCCAGAATGAGGCCTGTGTCTTTGATTACAATGATTCCTCAACCCTGAGACCCTCCACTTATTCTTGCCCTGTGGCAGACCCTGAGGAGGCATGACCTGAGGCTCCATGTCAATTACCATTGCCACAGGCCCAGCTTGAGGTGCTAAGAACATTCTGCCCTCACAAAAGTCATCCAGAGCAGAATGCAAACCCTGCAATTAAGAAGTTCAGGGCCCCTGGGCTCCATTTTTGCTTTCACAGCACAGTGTGTCCTGAAATCTATCTCATTCATACATCTTTATCTAATTGCTGGCTCAGAGAGGCTTCCCCATTCTAGGGCTCAGGGACCTTGACTCACACCTCAACTCTGGTTCCAAGTCCCCCACGCTTAACCTGCAACTGCTGTGCACCAAAACAGTGTGGACTCTAAGCAGCCGGGTGGGTCCCAGGGACCTTCACAGAGGATTCCCAAAGAGCTCCTTAAATACACCCTGATTCCAGATGATGCGGCACCATCTTTGCAAGTGACGCGTCCTGTTTACCCACAGCTTTCCCTGAGATCCCTTGAGGAGAGGAGAGAGAGAGAGAGGAACTTTGGGAGAAAGTAAGTCTCTCTTAGTTTGTTTAAGTGTGCCGAGAAATGAAATACAAGCTGTTAAGTTTGGGGAAGTCTGCACCATCTGGTTACTTACAGCTTGATGCTTTCTGGTAGGCAACATCTGTGGGTTAGGCAGGGTGGCCCCGCCACTCCCCTTGCCATGGAATCAGGGAAGCCTACATCAATGGCCTTACCAGGGCACATGCTATCTTCACCATGACTCTCTGTGGACAGCCACCTGTGTAGGAGGGTGGGATCCCAGGGGCCTATGCTGTGTGCTTGGCAAGACACCATGCTGCATGGTAGAATGAACATTAGCTGGGCCTGCCTCTAGCTAGCTGTGTGGCTCTGTGACCTTGGTCAAGTCACTTCCCTTCTCTGGGCTTTGATTTCTGTTTATAAAATGTAGCGCAGGTTACAAGATCTCCCTCCTGGTTCATTGAGGCGGTGCAATGGGGAGCCTGGGCTTTGGAGCTGCAAAGCCCTGGTGATGGGCCCACTCAGTAGCTGGTTGTGATCCTGGGCTTACTGAGCCTCAGGTTCTTACCTGTAGACTGGAATCATAATAGTATTCACCATGCAGATGAATGATTAAGCAAAAGCATTGTAGTACTTAATTCAGGTCTGGTGCTCAGTGCCCAAACCAGTCCTTAGGAAAATAAATAATAGTGGTATGGTGCAAAGCTGGCATTGGCAGCTACCAGGCACACATGTTCACATTGGTTCTGCTAGACTGCACTGGATTCACTGGCCTGGGCTGGAAGTCTAGGAGCCCAGAGTACTCAGCCTGCATCTCTCTGGCCACCTGGAATTTTGAGAACTGACACAATCTCTAAAAGTGCCCAGTCACGGGGCCGTCTCCACACTGGACAAATCCTGGTCTCAGAGCCAACTCACCTGTAGGTCCAAGAAGCAGTTGCCATGTCGCATTATCCTGAGGGTTCTAAGAAAATGAAATTGCTGCAAAAGACCGCGTATCTCCCACTCCCCAACCACCCTCAAATCTCTGCCTGCTACCACCCACATAGATTTCTTTCCGATACCTTTGGAGGGTGATAACCCTTAAGGCTTTGTTAGGCATTAAAATATTACTATGAATCAACTTAGCAGAGAAATAAAATGCATACCAGACAAGGCTTCAGGGACATTAGATAAGAACAAGGAAATATTGGGGCTCCTGGGTGGCTCAGTCAGTTGAGCATCCGACTTCAGCTCAGGTCATGATCTTACAGTTTGTGGGTTCGAGCCCCGCATCAAGCTCAGCTTGCTGACAGCTTTCTCAGAGCCTGCAGCCTGCTTCAGATTCTGTGTCTCCTTCTCTCTCTCTGCCCCTCCCCAGCTCATGCTCTGTCTCTGTCTCTTAAAAATAAATAAATGTTAAAAAAAATGTTTTTAAAAGAACAAGTAAATATTGATGAGAGGTGTGGGGACAGAGATAAGGCTGAATGGGCAGGCTTACCTGGGCATTGGATAGATGGCCAGAAGTATCTCATGAGGCCCTGGGTGGGAAGAAGGGCAGTTATAAACATTAAAGGAGTGTCTATTAATGGCACTGTGTATCAGGCATGGTACCAACCCCAAAACCCTAGGAAATACACATGTAAATAATGCAGTCAATACTGCCCACACTTTCCCCCTGATAAGCACAAGCCGCAGGGTGATCATGGATTGGCAGACAGGAATCTCCTACCCTCTCAGACTCTGTGGTTCCTGGAGGCCTCTCCTAGGGTGAGTCTGTCACCCTAAACAAAGCATCTGGCTCTAAGGATACCTATTTTTCACATAGCATAACTTTCAGTTGCAAACCAACAGGTGCTCAACTCTAGACTTGATCATCTGTTCTAAGGCTAGAGGGAAAACTGACTGCTTGAACCTTTCCCAAGAAGTATATTGGTTTCCAATATGGCACCTTCCTGAAAGGTTCTCAAAGGTCATTTTAACTATAGGAGATGTTGGTGGTAGCTGACTTTGGAACCCAATCCCTCACACCTTATTCCCTGACAGTATCAGGAAGCCCCCGATCCTTATCCTTCCCTAAAGAGCTGAGCCCTGCTCCTGTGTGGGACATAAAGATGCAGAGAGCTCTGCTGGCAACTTTTGAGCTTCAATGGGAAGCCGCTGGACACCCAAGGGTTCTCCCAGCAGAGGCATCCAGTCTTCTCTGCCAGGCTGGCCACCCTCAGCTCGGCCCTCCACAAAGCTGTTGGTGTGAATTTCCTAAGACATAAATCTACCTGGGACACTCCCACTGCTTCAGGCTTAGTCCTCGTGCATTACCCTGGAATCATAGTGGTAGCAGAAACAAAAATACTTACAATAGTAAGGATAAAGTCACAGGTAACATGGAGTGAGTGCTCACCGCGTGGCCAGCATGCTTCTTCAGGCTCTAATGCAGGCTCCCATTCAGTCCTCACAACCACTGGGAAGGGAGATGTCACAGCAGGAGCTGGACAGGCAGAAAGGCTAAGGGACATGCTCACAGTCCCAAGGTCAGCAAGTCATGTTACAAGGCATCAAATTCAAGTTTGCTAACTTCTGAACCTGTGTTCTCGACCACTGTACCGTTTGGCCTAAACATAATGGTTGTAAAAAAGAAAAAAAGTGTGGTGGGTACAAAGTGGCTCACACTCCTTATGGCATCAGGACCTAGAACTTTCCCCAATCACAGCCCTGATCACACTGTGTCACAGCTGTGTGTCCACTTGTTGGCTCTGAGCTACCCCAGGTCAAAGGCTGTGCTGATTCACCTTTACATCACCAGTGCCTAGCAGGGGTCTTGGCACATGGTCGGGGCTCAATAAATGGCTCATGGGTTAATGGATGGATGAATTCATTGGTCCACATCAAACTCTGGCCTTCTCTGGGAACTTCTCTGCTTATGAAAGCGCACCATACTCATTTCCCTAAATTCCAGCACCGTTTTCCTTATATAATATAGCTCATTGCACCTTATCTTGTCACATATAACATTTTTGTCTGCATGTTACTGATGCTTTCACCTCTGCAGACCATGAGAAACTCGGGGACGGGGGGCAGGTGTGGCCTTTGGCCTTTCTTTTCCTGACTCACCCAGCTCCAGGTTGGCTTAGATCTCTAAGTAGATACACTGAGTAGTTCATCTTGACCCAGGAGCAGAAAATAGAAGGTGAGGACACCCAGCCCGTGAGGAATAACCCTTTGTTCTTTCTGTCCCCCGTGCACTGCAGGAGCCTCCTCTGGCATCATCGACCTCTTGCCATCCCCCAGTGCGGCCACCAACTGGACAGCAGGACTGCTGGTGGACAGCAGTGAGATGATCTTCAAGTTCGATGGCAGGCAAGGGGCCAAGATCCCTGATGGGATTGTGCCCAAGAACCTGACAGACCAGTTCACCATCACCATGTGGATGAAACATGGCCCCAGCCCCGGTGTGAGAGCCGAGAAGGAAACCATTCTCTGCAACTCGGATAAGACTGGTGAGTCTGGAGCCCACCCCTGCTGGTGGCTGCCCCTTATATCCCAGCTGGCTAGGCACGGACGCAGCCACAGAGGATGTGGGAGGAAAGCAAGAGCATGATGGGGGCCTGGGAAAATATTCTTGTGTCTGGTTTTCTGGCTGCTGATTTTCTGGGCTTGGGGTAGAGCAGGACCAGGAAAGGGGGAAGAGTAGAGGCACAGACACAATGCAAAAGCTGAGACTGGTAGTTTTCAAACTGGCTTCTTCAGAACTCCAGCCTCCCCAGAAGTAACTTAGGGCTGCTACACATGAAGGGGGTGGGGGTAACTGGTGGGGGACACTGCATCCTTACTTCAAGCAAGGCAGCTTCACCTTCACTATGTTATAGACAGTAAGACTTCCAAAGGTTTATTTTCAGTGAAAGGGTCATGCTCATTTTCAAAGTCACCGAATGGTAGTTGACTTTGGCAAGGCGTTTTCCCCACATTAAACCTGCACAAGGCAGTTCACAGCTTAGTGGTTAAAAGCATTCCACCCCTTATTGGCCATATGACCTTCAGCAAGTTGTTTAACCTCTCTGTGCCTCAC
The DNA here is from genome assembly GCF_023721935.1 of Panthera uncia. Taxonomy (NCBI): domain Eukaryota; kingdom Metazoa; phylum Chordata; class Mammalia; order Carnivora; family Felidae; genus Panthera; species Panthera uncia. Next base: position 120,238,501 of record NC_064810.1, on the reverse strand, counting down.
TTTCCCTTTCTATAAAATGGGTATTATAGTGTTATCTACCTATAGGATTTTTATCAGGATTAAATGACTTAATGTACATATAGTGCTTTAGAACAGTACCTGGAACATAGGAAATTCAATCTATGTTAGATGTTACTGTTCAAGATAGTCTCTTACATCTCTACAAACAAGTTTATGAAAGCATTATTGTGTTTCCCATCTTGAGGATAAGGAAACATCCTTGAGAGTTTAATAACTTTCCCAAGTATATAGCCAGTGAGTATCAGAACAGGAATGTAAGCTCAGATCCAGCTGACTCCAGTCCTGTGCACTTGTCACCACACCCCACAGGTACACACATACACACACACACACACACACACACACACACGCACACACACAAACCCATGCACATGCATGCAGGCACACACACTTATTTGGGTATCTTATGCAAATTTTACAACTCTATCTTTTTTTTAATGTTTTTATTTATTTTAGAGAGAGAAAGACAGAGCATGAGTGGGGGAGGGGCAGAGAGAGAGAGAGGGAGACCCAGAGTCTGAAGCAGGCTCCAGGCTCTGAGTTGTCAGCCAGAAACTGGCGCAGGGCTCGAACTCACAGACCGCGAGGTCAAGACCTGAGCCGAAGTCAGTTGTTCAACCAACTGAGCCACCCAGGCACTCCACCAGCGCTCCACGTTTTCTGTTTCAGTCACTCTTTACATTACATGTTAGCGTACTTTCCAGATGCAGAAACTGAAACAGAGTTGTCTGGCTTTTCCTAGTCCTAAAGTAAGTCTGTGTCAGATTGGTTGTGCTGAGGGTCAGTTTTTCTGGGACTTTCATGCCAGAAGGACTCTGTAGACATGCATGAGGTCACACTGAGGTTTGGGACCAGGTTCAGAGCTCAGCCCACAACCCCAGGAATCAGCCTGCGGTGTGGTCCGTGCAGTGCCTGGCAGGGCGCTCCCGTCACAATCCAGGAACCCGTATCAATAAGACAACAGGACAGGGCTGTAGGTACCAGTGCAAAGCGGCCCCGCCCCGGCTGGGGTTAGTGGCCACACACATATAATCCTTTCTGAAATGTATCAAATACCCCCGGGAGGCAGGTCAGACAGATGTCAGTGTTCCTGCTTACAGAGGAAGAAATTGAAATATCAAAGGTTGAGCAACTGGCCCAGGGTAGCACCCCCGGTTACCCAGAGAAACGGGATCAGACCGGGCCCCCCGGGCCCAAGTTCCACACGCAGGCTCTGGGTCCAGGGGTTCTCAACAGCTACACAGGAGAATAACCTAACCCGGATGCTTGTGAAAGTGCACAGATGCCAGGGCCCCACCCCGGCGCAGTAAGTCAGACTTTCTAGCGGATTCTTTTGTACAGCCATGGCTGAACATGCCACCTTAAATAATGACACTTCACTCTCGTCACATCAGTCCACCCCATGGCACGTCGACACCCTCAAGTCAGCGAGACCTGGTGCTCCTGTGCTTTGGCCAAGCATATGCAACAACACTTTGCAAGCAGCTCAACCCTGGCACAGAGAAGCTAGGGAAGGTTTTCTCTAAGTTCTTTGACTTAAAAAATAAATAATCTATAAATACCTTCTTGCCCTAAAAAAAAAAAAATTTTTTTTTTCAGGAATAGGCTAAAGCTTTATTAGGCTTTTATATATCAGAAACATTTTTTTCAAGGCATGTTTATATCAGAAAACCTGAAAAAAACACAGAAAAGTATAAAGAGGAATGCACAAATCCCCTAAAACCCTAATACTTAGAGATATCTTCTGATTATATTTGGCATATGTCATTACCAAATAAAATCTTATTTTTATTTCTATGTATATGTAAGATGTCCTTACAATTTTCCATCTATTTTTATAATACATGTGATACTGTCATGTTCTGTGTTTTTTTTTTTTTTATGTAACATTACATCCAGATCATTTCTCTTTGTGATAAAATATTCCTTAAAGGTATGAATTACATAACAATCCAAAATTCTGTCAGGGGGCTTTAGTATTTCATTTTTTTAATGTTTATTTATTTATTTTGAGAGACAGAGGGAGAGAGAGAATCCCAAGCAGGCTCCACACTGTCAGCATAGAGAATAACACAGGGCTGTGATCTCACAAACTGTGAGGTCATGACCTGAGCTGAAACCAAGAGTCAGATGCTTAACTGACCGAGCCACCCAGGCTCCCCTATTATTTCAGTTAACTGGCTTCTTTTTGTTAGACATTTAGCTGCAACAATGACCAGGGGTCATGAAAAGAAATGGAGTCGATTTCTGAGTGTGCCATATCCCTAGCCCACTGAATAAACCAGTGACCTTGGTAGGGATACTGACTCCAGGAACCCAGGCTAACAGAGGGAGAAGGAGGAAGAAATTTCCTAGGCTAGAAAATGCTCCAGACCTCCATTCATTCTTCTTGTTCCCTTCCTCACCCACAACTTTTCCTGGCTCCAAATAATATTAAATGAGAAAAGTCCTTCTTTCTCTATTTTTCTGACAGTAGACAACAGATAACAGAAATTACTTGGTCACCTGGACCTTGGCCTAGGCCAAACCTACAACACTGGCAACTGCTTTGCACATACTTCCTCATTGTCTCAACTAAGATGCTTTCGGGGTGTCTGCAGGGCTCAGTCAGATATGCTTCCAACTTCGGCTCAGGTCATGATTTCATGGTTCATGAGGTCAAGCCCCGGGTTGGGCTCTGTGCTGTCAGCTCAGAGCCTAGAGCCTGCTTTGAATTCTGTGTCTCCCTCTCTCTCTGCCCCTCCCCAGCTCATGCTCCATCTTTCTCTGTCTCTCAAAAATAAACATTAAAAAAATTTTTTAAAGATGGTTTCAGTTATAAGAAATAGGAAATATGGACCAAACTGATATCAAATAATCAAAAAATCAAAATAATAAAGGGAACATAGAGTTCTTTTAATTGAAAATGTCCAGAGCTATGACAGCTTCAGGCAAAGTGTGATCAAGGGCTTGGCCCTTTCTGCTGCAGTTTCTCAGATCTGCCCCATGTGTGTACAATTTCATGTTAGCAAACATGGCTGAAGCAGCTCCATGCCTCCCACTAATGTAGACAACTTTTAGAGAGAGAGTGTCTCTTATATTTGCTTTCTGATGAAAGAGAGTTCTTTTTGGGGCACCTAGGTGGCTCAGTTGGTTAAGCATCCAACTCTTAATTTCGGCTCAGTTCATGATCTCAAGCCCTGTGTTGGGATCTGCGCTAAGCATGGAGCCTGCTTGGGATTCTCTCTCTCTCTCTCTCTCTCTCTCTCTCTCTCTCTCTCTCTCTCT